>NW_006238918.1:2282328-2429806 GCF_000375325.1 Capsella rubella
CTCTCTCTCCTCTCTCTCTCTCTCTCTCTCTCTCTCTCTCTCTCTTCTCTTGTTCTTCTTCTTCATCTTCATCTTTATCGCGCCTAAAAAAAAAAACCTTCCTTTTCTCTTTAATGGCGTGATTGATCTTCTCCCCCTTGTAAAAAACTCCAGTCTTTCTCTTCAAACAGTCTCTTTTAAATCTCCGGTTTTTCTTTTTCTTCCTTCGTTATCTAACCATGGCGTTTCTTCTGTTTTTGTTTCTCTTCTTCTCTGTTTCGCGTTCCGCCATCGTTGATCTAAGCTCAGAAACGACTTCTTTGATCTCCTTTAAGCTCTCACTCGAAAACCCATATCGTCTTTCTTCATGGAACGTTTCGTCTTCCTCGTCGTCTCACTGTGCTTGGGAAGGCGTTACGTGTTTGTTCGGACGAGTCTACTCGCTCTCTCTGCCTTCAATGTCTCTCAAAGGCCATCTCTCTCCTTCTCTCTTCTCCCTCCCGTCTCTCTCCGTCCTAGACTTGTCCGGAAACTCCCTCTCCGGCCAGATTCCGGAGGAGATTTCAAGTTTGAAGAACCTTAAAGTGCTTTGTCTAGCTCGAAACCACTTCTCCGGTATGATTCCGTCTGAAATTGGGAAACTGAAACAGCTTCAAACCCTAGACCTCTCTGGAAACTCCCTCACGGGACACCTCCCGAGTCGACTCAGCGAGTTGCCTCAGCTTCTCTACCTTGACCTAAGTGACAACCACTTCTCAGGTTCGCTTTCTCCGTCCTTCTTCCTCAGCTTCCCTGCACTCTCTTCACTCGACGTCTCCAACAACTCACTCTCCGGCAAAATCCCTCCAGAAATTGGGAAATTGAGTAATCTCTCCGATCTTTACATGGGACTCAACTTGTTCTCCGGTCGAATCCCGCCGGAGATTGGTAACATCTCGTTGCTGAAGAACTTTGTTGCACCTTCTTGCTTCTTCATGGGGCCGTTACCAAATGAGATATCCAAGCTGAAACACTTAGCAAAGCTCGACCTTTCTTACAACCCACTCGAGTGTTCAATCCCCAAATCATTCGGAGAGCTGCAGAATCTGAGTATACTGAATCTCGTCTCCGCTGAGCTTGACGGAATGATCCCTCCAGAGCTTGGTAATTGTAAAAGCCTCAAGACACTGATGCTTTCTTTCAATTCTCTCTCTGGTTCTTTGCCATCTGAGCTTTCAGATATTCCTCTGTTGACGTTTTCTGCTGAAAGGAATCAGCTTTCAGGTTCATTGCCTTCTTGGATAAGCAAATGGAAGAAACTGGACTCACTTCTGTTGGCTAACAATCGGTTTTCAGGAAAAATCCCTCGTGAGATTGGAGATTGTCCAATGTTAAAGCATCTCAGTCTAGCTAGCAACTTGTTAACTGGTTCGATTCCTAGGGAGCTTTGTGGTTCAGGTTTGTTGGAGGAGATTGATCTCTCTGGGAATTTTCTCTCGGGAACAATTGAGGAGGTCTTCGTTGGATGTTCGTCTCTTATAGAGTTGATTCTTACTAATAATCAGATCAATGGCTCTATTCCTGAGGATCTTTCGAAGCTTCCACTGATGGCACTTGACTTGGATTCCAACAACCTCACAGGAGAAATCCCAACGAGTCTCTGGAGATCAACGAACTTGATGGAGTTCTCAGCTTCTTATAACCGTCTAGAAGGTTATTTGCCTGCAGCGATTGGCAATGCAGCTTCACTGACGCGGCTGGTTCTCAGTGATAATCAGTTAAAAGGTGAAATCCCAAGGGAGATTGGAAAACTTACATCTTTGTCTGTCCTGAATCTGAATTCAAACATGCTTCAAGGGAAGATACCAAACGAGCTCGGTGACTGTACTTCTTTGACAACATTGGATCTTGGCAACAACAATCTCCAAGGACAGATTCCAGACAGAATTACTGGTCTTGCTCAGCTTCAATGCCTGGTTCTCTCTTACAACAATCTCTCGGGGTCGATTCCATCAAAACCGTCTTCTTATTTCCATCAGACAGACATACCTGATCTGAGCTTTCTTCAGCACCATGGGATATTTGATCTCTCCTTCAACCAATTGACTGGTCCTATACCAGAAGAACTTGGCGACTGTGTGGTAGTGGTAGAGATTTTACTGAGCAACAACCATCTCTCCGGAGTAATCCCAGCTTCACTCTCTCGTTTGACCAACCTCACAATTCTGGAACTATCTGGAAATTCCCTTACCGGCTCCATTCCAGAGGAGATAGGTCACTCTCCTAAGTTGCAGGGGTTAAACTTGGCGAATAATCAGCTCAATGGCCATATACCGGAAAGCTTTGGCCTTTTAGGTAGCTTGGTGAAGCTAAACTTGACAAGTAACCAGCTGGATGGATCGGTTCCTGCTTCTCTTGGGAACTTGAAAGAGGTTACACACATGGACTTGAGTATTAATAAGCTAAGTGGTGAGCTTCCATCGGCACTGTCTCAGATGCTCAAACTCGTAGGCCTTTACATTGAACAGAACAATTTCAGTGGAGAAATCCCTTCGGATCTTGGTAACCTTACGCAGCTTGAGTACTTTGATGCTTCTGAGAATAGGCTATCTGGAGAGATACCAACAAAGATCTGTGGATTGCCTAATTTGGTTTTCTTGAATCTAGCCAAGAATAAACTGGGAGGAGAGGTACCGAGAGATGGTGTTTGCCAGGATCCTTCCAAGGCATTGCTTTCAGGGAACAAAGAGTTGTGTGGCAGAGTGATTGGATCAGATTGCAAGATCGATGGAAGCAAGTTGATGACTGCTTGGGGACTTGCAGGAATCATTCTTGGGTGTACAATCATCATCTTTGTGTTTGTTTTCTCTCTGTGCAAATGGGTTATGACAAAGAGAGTGAAGCAAAGAGATGATCCAGAGAGAATGGAGGAAAGCAGGTTAAAAGGGTTTGTTGATCAAAACCTCTACTTCTTAAGTGGAAGCAGGTCAAGAGAGCCTTTAAGCATCAACATTGCCATGTTCGAGCAGCCACTTCTCAAGGTGAGTCTTGCAGATATAGTGGAGGCAACCGATCACTTCTGTAAGAAGAACATTATAGGAGACGGTGGTTTTGGGACAGTTTACAAAGCTTGTTTACCCGGTGGGAAAACAGTAGCGGTCAAGAAGCTAAGCGAAGCCAAAACTCAGGGAAACCGTGAATTCATGGCAGAAATGGAGACTCTAGGGAAAGTGAAGCATCCGAATCTGGTGTCTTTGCTTGGGTATTGCTCTTTCAGCGAAGAGAAACTTCTTGTGTATGAGTACATGGTAAATGGGAGCTTGGACCACTGGTTAAGGAACCAAACTGGGATACTAGAAGTACTAGACTGGTCCAAACGCCTCAAAATCGCGGTTGGAGCGGCAAGAGGACTAGCATTCCTGCATCATGGCTTCATCCCACACATCATACACAGGGATATCAAAGCAAGCAACATTCTGTTGGACAGTGACTTCGAGCCTAAGGTTGCAGATTTTGGGTTAGCTAGACTGATCAGCGCGTGTGAGACTCACGTGAGCACAGTAATCGCGGGGACGTTTGGGTATATCCCACCTGAATATGGTCAGAGCGCACGAGCCACAACCAAGGGAGACGTGTACAGTTTCGGGGTGATATTGCTGGAGCTGGTCACAGGGAAAGAGCCGACGGGTCCAGACTTTAAAGAGAGTGAAGGAGGGAACTTGGTAGGTTGGGTGATGCAGAAGATAAACAAAGGGAAAGCTGTGGATGTTCTAGATCCGCTGGTTGTATCGATGACACTGAAGCACTCCATGCTTCGTCTGCTTCAGATCGCTGTGCTCTGTCTTGCTGAAACGCCAGCAAATCGCCCGACCATGCTTGATGTGTTGAAGGCCCTCAAGGAAATATAAAGCGTTGTTGTCGTTGTTTCTTGTGTCAGTGTTTCTTGTTGTTCAAGTAACTGTAGTGCTAACCGAAAAGCGAAGTGCGTGTAGGGTTTGTAATGATAATGTGTAACCTCCGAATACCTCAGGAAACCAAACTTTTTCAATTCGCAAGCCACTCAAATTGACAGAAATACCCTTTTGCCTTCAAAACTACATTTTAAGATAATTTATAAGAGAAAAAAAAAGAAAAAGGTTGGATTCTAGCTGTTTGATGTCAAGTCAATATCAAAGAAAAACACAGTGTATGGGTCAGTAAATAATTACTAACTTCTGGCTTTTATATATATTTACTTACAGTCACTCCCACTTATGTTTATTCTCTCTAGCTATATTATTGACATACATACAAATTTTGAAATTTCTACAACTTGCGAAGTGTCACTGTTTTGTTTCTTGTTCTGTCGCCAAATTGGTTCATGTAAATTTTATAAATTAAAGGAGCCCAAGAAAAATGTTTACAAAACGGGAATTCGTATAAACAATTATGATAAACTATATTGCAGTTTCACCATGTAAATTGTAATCAAGTTCTTAACTTTCTTGTGTCATAAAATTGGTAAATAAGGGTTTGTTTTCTCCAATTAACTAGAAAACCATAAAAAAGTGAAAAGGTCATAGTCTCAGTGCAATATAGAGTCGTAGACTTTTGTCCAAACACAAACAATTGAAGTCATATTTTTCACAGATTAAGCATTTATTGCACTGACCTAAAAATATCTCGATATGTTTATGGCTCTATCAATCAAAAATAACTAGTGGGTTTAAGTATTATACGGGCCAGGCCTATTCAATGTGAGATATCACGCCGTCTATGAACCCCCCCCCCCCCCCCCCAGCCCATGTCTAAACGCTAACATTAATTGTTTGCAATGTTTGGGTAATCACAAATAATACAAACAAAATGTGAGTTTAGTGTAAAAGTAGAGTCTCATACACTCATCAGTAGACCGACGAAAATATATAGAGAAAGACAACGACCTGTATTGGTATACGAAAGACTGCATGGACCATGTGAATAAGTCAATAATTAATGCATAATTGTTACACTATTTAATGATTGATTACTATGTTTATCCAGTGATATCTTTAATTAGTTAGTTTTTATTTTCTTTTCTTTTTGTGCTAAATATTATTGGTTGGTAACTAATTACAGTTGCATACTGATTTGATCTTTGCTTTGCTCTTCTCTGTCCAGCCTTGTTATATTCCAAGAATATGCTATGTAATGAATAATAAAAATTCAAAGGAAAACAAAAATGAATAATTATCTATATTACTATATAGTTAAGCTCGTCGCATTCCATTTCCATGCGTGATGATATATATTAGTCGTGACTGATGTGTGCATATGACTCGTGTCATACGCTTCAACTTATGATAAATGTACCTACCTAAAGGCGTGCAAGCAAATTAGTTTTTGTTTCTAAGCTTATTTCTGTAGAAAAATACAAAACCAATAAATATTTTTTGGGCAAAATTTGGCATGTGAACAATGGGAAGGATATAGTACACATTGCTACTTATATGTCTGCAAGAAACTTTACTCTAGTACATATTTTAGAATAAGACACGAGATCGAATATTTTGAAAAAAAAAATACAATTATGTAAAAAATAGATATGAGGAAAAAGATTATTACAAAACAAGAAACATATAGCAGGTATCGTAGATTCGGTTAGTTTACAAATGAAGTAAACTTTAGATGACAGCCTAAGTATCATAAACTAACTAAAATAAAGAATAAGGATTACCTGTTAAGGTTGGTTGTTTAGCTTTAAGATATGCTACAACTGGAATCGGTTTGGTATAATATAGCCGGTTAGTGGTTCAGGACCGGTCAGGTTAGGTTAAGATTAGATGTGATGTTAGTTCAACACCTACCAATCGTGTGTGTTTGGTCTTGGAGAGAGATTCGATTGGGATCCGACGGCTCGTGACTCGTGAACGATGGAAGAAGGAAGGGTGTGCACTGCAATGCCATTATAGAGGGGAGAATCGAAGCAGACGTAGGATTTTTTTTTTTTTTTTTTTTTTTTCTTTGGGTTGACGTCAACCATTGAATAAATGACACGTGGAAAACATTAAGAAGAGCGTCTTGATAAAAGAATAAATGCTTTTCTTTCATTTGTTAAAAAGAAAGGAGAAAAATAAAAATACCTTGTCTAATCCTTCACGCCGCGTCTTAGCCATTTAAAAAAAAAAAAAAACAAAAAAGGAAAGCTTTCAGACAACACTGAGGTTTTGCTTTCAGCTTGGCTTATATATTACAGTATTATTGTCTATCGGCTCGGCTGGGCTTAATGAATTGGACTAATCAGAAAATATTTTTGTACGATATAAATATTAGCCATGGGCTAGGGCTAATATTTTCCGAATCTTCGCTTTGTGCCCAGGACTAATAAATATCTCTCTAAAATCTTCTATTTTACTCAATATCTTCTAATTAATGAAAACTAATCATTATACTTATCTCAAATTATTAATAGCTTTAACAAAACACATTCTGTATTTTGAGAGATTTATTTTTAAAAAGTTCGTAAAAACCAAATAAGTGAGATATTTAAAGTAAATAATAATAAATGTGGAGTACGTGAAAAAAGGAAAACAAGAATGGGAAAGAACGTGAAGACTGTAAACAAGCCAAAATAATAAAAATAAAGTAGTTAAAAGATATCTTAAAAAAATTATTTATAGAAGAAAAAAAACAAAAAGAAATGTTGTAATCTTCTTCAATGTTTATCCTTTTGTTGTTATTATTTATTGTGACGTTAATGCGTTTTTATCGTTTCCTTTTTACTTTTTACTCACGCAAAAACCTTTTATTTTTGGATTTTTTTTTTTAACATATGTACTTCACGCGAAAGTTGCATCTTGAAAAATCTCAAACATTTGTCGTGGAATCCATTTATTCTATTTATTATTTTAAATAAAAATAAAATTTAGATAATTGTGAAAACTCTTTAGCCAAAAAAGGTACCTTTTAATAAGTTTTGTATTAATCCAAAGAAAACAAAGAGATAGACATAACTCGCCGATGACAATGATATTATAAGCCGGATCCAACGACTGCCGTCGCGAGTTTATAAAAAAAAAGAAAAAAGAAAAAGGATAAAATCGAAATCTAAAATCGAACGGTGAAGATAAAAAGCTCACACCGTAACGCTATATCCATGGCAGAAACACCGTAGCAATATCCTCTCTCTCTATCTTTTGTCTTCTTTCTTCCATTCATTTTTTTTGTTTAATAATTAATTTCCAAAATCCGAAACTAACCGATAACCAAACTCTCTCTTCCCTCTCTCTCTCTCTATTGGAGGGAGTGCCGGAATCAAATCGGGAGTATCACCGGAATTTCTCACAATTACTGTTTTGCTTCCACCATCTTCCCCGTGCAATAGTTTTCTTATTCTACTTTGCTCGTTCGTTGAGGAAAGGAGAATTTGAAATTGAGCACCGATTCAACTTTTTTTTTTTTTTTTTTTTGGAATTACATATAATTCTCAGCCTGCTTATGATGATTGGATAGACAGAAACAAACAAAAGGTAAAATATAAAAAAGAGAAGAAGAAGAAGAAGAAGAAGAAGAATTTTCCTGCTCTCTCTCTCTCTCTCTCTCTCTACATCTCTCTCTGCTCCTTTTTATTGTTTTGTTTCGTCGAGAACGTGAAGCCTAGAGAAGGTTACGAGATCCCTTAGCTGCTTTGATTTGCTTTCTGACGGATTCTAATAAGAAGAAGCTGAAGCTGAAGCAGAATTGTGGTAATTATTATCTCGTTACTCTTTTTTTTTTTTTTTTTTTTATTAATTGTGGGTTAGGGTTTTTGATATTGATTATATTTTGTTGTGCCCAAGTTTTGAATTTGGTACAAGTTAGTTGGTGCTTCTTAGCTTCAATTTGCAATAAAATTAAGATCCGAACTTAGGCGAATTGTAGTCTTATGTTGTTTGTAATTCCGAATTTTGTTCCTTTGTTAAATTTTCTTCGTAAGTCAAAACCATTTCTTCATCCTTGCTAAATCTGTTTTTGTTGATGTGCTCCTGTTTTATCCATTGAAAATTGTCATATTTACTTGATCTTTTGTCTGGCATTCATACTTGCTTCCGGTCCCTTATGTTTTTTTTTTTGATAAAAATAATTCATTCTGTTGAGATTTATTTTGATTCCTCTAGTTTGATTGTGGAGTTAGTAAAGCTAGAGAGTTAAAAGTTTTGATCTTTCTTTTTCTTTGTCAGCTGTACAATGCCGTCCGATATATTGGAACCAAGAGGTGTGCCGACACCTTCTCATTTTCATGAAGACATTCGCATCACTCCTGAGGTTACTACATCTTGCATTCTTTGCTTCTTTCTGTATTTTGATTTTCTAACGATACAATTTGGTCTGTATGTGTTCAACGCTTTTTCTCAAGTCATTTGGTGCTTTTTTTTTTTTTGTGCAGAAACAATTTGGTTTTATAAAAAACAACATGATGCCTGAAGGTGGTGGGGATAGATGTTCTAATCTACCGACCAGTTCTTGGACATCTGACAGTTATCAGCTGTCACAACAATCAAGCTTGTCTGGGGCGCTTCCTTCCTTTATCCCTAATGGAAGAACAACTGCAAGCGATACTCACTGGGAGAGCAGTCTATTTTCCAGCTCTCTGTCCGAACTTTTTAGTAGAAAATGTAAGCTTCTTATTCAGTTTTACAAATTAGCACTTGTTGTCATTGTTGGTTTCTAAGTATATCTAACAAAGCACTCCGTCATGTGCTAAACAAACTTCTTATTTTTAAATTTTATTCTGATATGTGTTTCCAAATTGATGGTTTTGCAGTACGGCTACCAAGAAATGACAAGTTAGCCTTTACGTCTGCAAGCCGTGAGGAAGAACCTTCGGAGTCTTTAGAAGAGATGGAAGCACAGACTATTGGGAATCTTCTTCCAGATGAGGACGATCTTTTTGCTGAAGTGGTTGGTGAGGGTGTTCACAAGTCTCGTGCCAATGGTGGAGATGATTTGGATGATTGTGACCTATTCAGCAGTGTTGGTGGCATGGAACTAGATGGAGATGTTTTTTCGTCTGCGGGTCAAAGAGACGGAAAGAGAGGCAGCAATTTTTCGGTTTTTGGTGAGCATCCCTGTGGAGAAACTGTTTCCAGAATACTTTTTGTTACGAATATGGATAGCATCATTGAAGATTACGACCTGAATGCCCTTTTTGAGGTACGTATTTTCACCCGCTTTTCTGGTTATAGATTCATAATTTATGGCAAGACACTGTATTAGCAATTTTGAAAGCCTTCTCTTCTCACTGATGATATATCTATATTTTTAGCAATATGGAAATGTTCGGGCTCTTCATACAGCTGGCAAGAATCGTGGCTTTATCATGGTATCATACTTTGATATAAGATCTGCTCAGAATGCGGCGAGAGCACTCCATGGTAGACTCTTCAGGGGAAGGAAGCTTGATATTCGTTATTCTATCCCAAAGGTGTTGTTAACTGTTCCGATCCCCTTTGTTTGTATAATTGTGGTTTCTCTCCGTACTATGTGCGTTTCACCTGTAGTCTGTGCTATCTTATACCTTGCTTACTACTCTTTGTTTTGATATCAGGAAAATCCCAAAAAAGAGAACTCCAGCGAAGGAGCCTTGTGGGTAAATAATCTTGATTCCTCTATATCCAATGAAGAGCTTCAGAGAATAGTCAGTCCATATGGAGAAATCAGAGAGGTTTGTTAACTAGTGTCCTCCTTGTTCTTGCTTTGTGATATTGACAATTATATATAATTTTTCTATTTCTGTTTGTTTGTAGATTCATAGAACGGTGCATGATAACTCACAAATTTACATAGAATTCTTTGATGTTCGAGCTGTAAAGGCCGCACTTCAAGGACTAAATGGACTTGAGGTCGCTGGGAGGCAGCTTAAACTTGCACCAACCTGTCCAGAGGGTACAAGGTGGTTATAGATTTATCTTCCCGCCTTAGTAATTCTCAATGGCTGCCTGAAACAGTAACTACTGGACTTGAATTGTGTTGATGATACCTGTTTTTTTTTTCCTTTCAGTTTCTTGCCTCAATTTGCTGCAGATGATGGTGAGGGGGGTGTATCTAAAATGGCTTTTAATAACCTATCATCAGCACACATGGGTATAATAGTGCACTCGGTTTATGATGATTCGTTTCTCAATAATTAAGCATCTAAGGATCTCAACTCATACCTATCCTTTAACATCTCTGTTTCAGGGAGACATTTCCCAGGAATCTTAGCTTCGACCTCCATTGATAATGGGTATATGCGAGTGATGCACAATTCTGTTGGGTCACCTGTGAACTCCTTCATTGAGCGCCATCAGAGTCTCGATGTTCCTATTGGTTTGCCACCATCGGCAAGAGTCATCTCAGCTAGCAAGCCTGTTGGTCTTCAGGAGCCTGGAAACCATTTTGATAATTCGAAATCGGGGATCCAAAGCATGCCAAATCTACATCCTCATTTTCCTGATTACCTTGACAATGTTTCAAGTGGCAATCCATATAAATCCTCTACGACATTCTCTGATATGGTCAGTGATGGGCAAAAAGCAAATGAAGGCTTTATGATGAGCAGTGTTCGTGGGATTGGCCTAGATGGGTTTAATGGAAATGGTAATTACATGTTCCTCTTATTGCTTTTCTGCTCTGATACAGTTGCTTAAGGCTAGTGAGGATATGCAACCAACGATTATGAATTCAAGAAGAATAGTTTACTGTAGAATCTCTAATGATGGTTTTTTATATTGATCCTGACTAATGTGAATATGATCTAGTTACTACCTTCAGCATCTGCTTACATGTCCTCCTGGGTTTAAAACTTGTCATTCTTACTAAATTGGTATTGGAATTACATTTTCTCTTTTTAATTTTCTTATTGCAGTCATAGGTTCTCCCATAAATCAAGGATCCCATCGCGGTAACCTCAATTTATGGAGCAACTCTAACACACAGCAACATAATTCATCAAGTGGCATGATGTGGCCTAATTCACCATCTCGCGTCAATGGCATTCCTTCTCAGCGCATCCCACCTGTTACTGCATTCTCTAGAGCATCTCCTCTAATGGTGAACATGGCATCATCGCCTGTGCACCACCACATTGGATCTGCCCCAGTATTAAACTCACCTTTTTGGGATAGAAGACAGGCATATATAGCTGAATCTCCAGAATCTTCTGGATTTCATGGTAGCATGGGATTTCCTAGCTCTTCACCCTCACATCCAGTGGAAATTGGTTCTCATAAGGTTTTATCTCATGTTAGTGGCAATCGCATGGATGCCAATTCAAAAAATGCTGTATTACGATCATCTAGACAGATGCCTCACCTCTTTACTGGGAGGAGCCCTATGCTTTCAGTACCAGGCTCTTTTGATTTGCCTAATGAAAGATACAGGAATCTTTCTCACCGAAGAAGCGAATCTAGCTCTAGTAATGCTGAAAAGAAATTGTATGAGCTTGATGTTGATCGCATATTACGTGGGGAGGACAGCAGGACAACGTTGATGATAAAAAACATTCCTAATAAGTAAGTGAAGTCACCTTTTCTCTATTATTCCTTGTTTTACAACACTCCCAATAAGTGAAATTAGCTGGTTGCTGATTTTATCCTTTTTTTTTGGGTTTAGGTATACTTCGAAGATGCTTCTAGCTGCCATTGATGAGTACTGTAAAGGAACATATGATTTCTTATATCTGCCAATTGACTTCAAGGTATGATCTCTTACCTTTTTACCTTATGGACTCTACTGCAACCATTGAAGCTTGCGGTATTTTCAATGTCGATGTCAATGAACAACCTGCCATCTATTTGCAGAATAAATGCAATGTGGGATATGCTTTCATCAACCTCACCGAACCTGAAAATATTGTTCCGTTTTATAAGGTATGGCCTCGTACCAGTCTATGATCAATTTGTATTGACAATGAACCTTTTGCCGTTAAGAAAAAGAAGAGCATTTGGTTACAAGTTTAAATCCTTAACAGGCATTCAACGGTAAGAAATGGGAAAAGTTCAACAGCGAGAAGGTGGCATCTCTTGCATATGGTCGGATTCAGGGAAAATCAGCTCTTATTGCCCACTTCCAGAACTCAAGTTTGATGAATGAAGACAAACGTTGCAGGCCTATTCTCTTCCAGACCGCTGGGCCAAATGCTGGTGATCAGGTAAGAAAGATCAAGGCCTTACTGGAGATAGTTTTATACTAATCATTGCCAGCCATTTTTATGAGAGTTTGTAAATGGTGCAGGAACCATTTCCGATGGGTTCCAACATCCGGTCAAGACCAGGCAAGCCTCGAACTAGTAGCATCGAGAACTACACACCCAACTTTAGCTCTGATAACCGAGAAGAATTTCCAAATGGGACAGACTCGATGTAACAAATGAGCCAGACAGTTTTAATGTCGTAAGCCAGACTAACCTTAGGCGTCGTCTTCTATCAGAGGTGAAAAAAAGGAAAACCCCAAAAGATTAACACAACAAGGTAAAATATATATATATATGTCGTTGACACCCCCACAGCTCTGTAAATCCCTTGGGGAGTGTGGTAAATTACCTGAGAAAACTCATTTTGCAGAGGAGAAAGTTTTTGAACTTGGTCCTTTAAACTCCTGCTTCACAAGTTTTGTTGTATCACTAAAACCTCCCAGAGAAATCTTGCTGGCCTTTTCTCTTTCTTTTTTTCTTTCTGATTTTTTTTTGTTTTTGCTTTTTAAAAAAAATTGGTGGGTTGTTGTGTGGACAAGGATCTCTTTTCGTTGTACTTTGCATACAAAATGTAACAACCTCGTACGATTGGCCAGTGTCTTGGGACCATAAAACCCCTAAGTCTTTGGGCAATGCCTTCTTCCTTCTTCTATTGGTTTTGAGTGCTTCTTCATTAATCCTGTGTAGGTTGGTGACTCTGAAACCCTCTGGGACAGTCAGTTGTTTAAGCCTCTTATCTAAAGTCGTATGGGTAGTAGTAAATATGTTGATTTGAATAAACATATTCTTTTCCATTGGAGGATGCATTATTAGAGTATGTTATAACAGTTTGGCTCACACGGAAATGTTCAGCCACAAAAGCCAATGGCCCATTTACGGCGGTGGGTACATTCATATGGATAGTAGTATGTTGTATCTTTTTAAGAGCAGCAAATTGGGTTTGGTCTGCAACTGCACCCAGTGAGATTGATGTATGATTCTCTTGGATAACGCAGCGATCTCATACATTCTGATGAGCCCACTTTTATTATGATTCTTCAACTTGTTATATTAATAGAAACAAAAAGTTACTATTTTCATAGTAATTATAGTATGAGTATATATGCTTTTGAAAAAGGTTTTGTTTGCCTTTCTGGTAGCGAAATCTAAGTAATTGGTCATTATTACTTTTCAAAATATGTGTGTGTCTTATTATTCACGTCTCCCTCCCAAAAAAGATGATGCCTTCTTCTCCTCTTTCTATCTATCTTTTTTTCTTTATTTTGTTCCATAATTTCGATTCCAGTCACACCGCATTACCCATTTCTTCTATGAAAACTTTTTTAAAAGGCTTTTTATTCCCCATATATCTCTTAGTTAACAAAATTATCTCTGTTAAATCGACTAGAACAAGATTTATACATACAAACAAAAAAAATAAAAATAAAAATAAAAAACAGAAAAAATAAAATAAATTCTCGTTAGACTCTATTAAAAATAACGTTATACGGTAAATATATAGAGAGATTAGAAAAAATATAATTTGCTAAACTAAGATGAACATAGATTTCTTAAACTATTTATTTGTATATCCTTTTCTATTCTTAACTCTTTTTTTTTTCCATATTTCAAAATAATTATTTCGACTATCAATATCTCGGTTGGTGTCTTCCATTCTACATAAACAAAATACAAACTATATAAGATGTAACATTAAAAAAAAAAAAGGAGTAGCCCAGTGTAGTAAATAAAATCACGTGACGGACGTTTAGATTATCTCTCTCAGTCAATTTAATACATCTAGTATTTTGCACTATTTTCAATTTTATGCAATACTATTTATAACACTGTCATTAATGACATAGTTATCTCACTCAATAATATTAAGGAAAAAGGAAATTTATTTAAGAGAAGAAAAAAAGAAAAAGGAAATTTTTAAAAAGGGAGTCTCAAGACAGATCGTCGACTTGGAAAACAAAAGTGGGTCCCATCTCTTCACTGTCCTAATTTTGTTTGTTTTTTTTTCTTTCTTTTCTTTTTCTCTTTTCGTCTTCCCCCAATCTCCTTCGTGCTTCTTCTTCATCATCTTCTGGCCGGGTACTTCAACTCTCTCGCTAGCTCTAATGGGAAGCTGTTGGTCGGATGGGTCTAACGGTGGTGGTGGTGGAATGGCTGGTGTTGGTGGTGGCTCTACTTCCTCCGCCGCCACTCCTAACGACGCTGTTGACTATTACCTCAAGTCTCGTGGCTACAATGGCCTCTTTTCTCAGATCGAGGTCCCTTTTCTCTTTCCTTCTTTCTTTCCATCCTTTCTCTGTATTATTATTATTACTCTCAACGTTTTCCTTTCTTTCTTGCAGCTTTCCTTCTCTGCTTCCAATTTGCGAGACCGGGATGTGATTTCTAAGGTTCCTTTCTCTTTTTTTTTTTGTTTCCAAGAAAACTGCAATTCTCTTGAATATGGATTTGTTTACTTTTTCACTTTCTTGGGAATCACCACCATTAGTGACTGATGATTCCTCGGAATTGATATTGTAACTTTACACTAGTCTTTTTGATATACAGAGTGATGCAATGGTGGTTGTTTATATCAAAGGAAGAGATGGAACTCTTGCTGAATTGTTCCGTACTGAAGTTGTTTCCAATTCTTTGAACCCTAAGTGGATTAGGAACTTTACTATTGGTTATCAGTTCGAGATTGTTCAAACATTGCTGTAAGTTCAAGCTCCTTCTAATCTCGCTTTATACATACATTGCAAAATTTGAGGAAAAAGGATTTTAATCTTTACTGCACAGGTTTCGTGTCTACGATATTGACACTCAGTTTCAAAATGCTAAAGAGGAGGTAACTTCGTTTTTTCTCTTTTTCATCTTCATCTTAATCAAGTTACCAGTGTTGTTACGTTTGATCATTGGGGGACGTTTCATTTCAGTTGCTTAAGCTCGAAGACCAGCAATTTCTCGGCGAGGCAACATGTACATTGTCTGAGGTATGTTTACATCTCTACTGCTTCTCTGAATGTAAAGATGCAACCTTACTTTTTAGTGCAAAGCTTGTAACTTGATTATGCAGCGCTATAGGTTAATATTGATTTAGATGTTATATTTACTGGTTCACTATGCAGGTTGTCACCAAGTCAAATAGGACGGTTGCCTTAGAACTTATGCGTAAAGAAGGTCCTGCTGCACAGACTCAGCCACAAAACAATGGAAAGCTTATTGTCCATGCTGAGGAGTCTCTAGCTTCTAAGACCAATACAGAGATTGTGTTTAGGGGTTTGAATTTGGAATCTAAGGATACTTTCTCTAAAAGTGTAAGCTGATAATATACTCTTTGGCCAATTTAGCTGAATTTTACTTCGTATAACGTTGTTGTTGTTGTTCAATGTTCATGCTCAGGACCCGTTTTTGGTGATATCTAAGATTGTGGAGCACGGGACTCCAATCCCCGTCTCTAAAACCGAAGTCTTAAAGAATGATCCCAATCCACTTTGGAAACCAGTCTCTCTAAGTGTTCAACAAGTTGGGAGTAAGGTAAACCAACCAAAGGTGTTTCTTATAACTAGAGTTTTTCTGACCTGGAAGATGGTATCAGTTTCCCTTCTGTAATCTTGCAGGACAGCCCACTGGTAATAGAGTGCTTAGACTTCAATGGCAATGGCAATCATGATCTGATCGGGTAACCACAGACTCTCAGTAATTTCCATTCTATATTTGGAATATGAAAATGAGTTGCTTAAGCTGAGATGATTCTTCTTTCTTATTTGGTTTTGCCAGAAAAGTTCAGAAATCTCTTTCAGACTTAGAAAAGCTTCATTTGGCTGGCCAAGGAATCAATTTAGTCTTACCTACTGGTGTTGGACACAAACATGAAGACAGGGTATGGACGCAAACACAAAACAAGAGGTTTTTATACAATATAAAATTTTGGAGAATTCTGATACAATTTTACCTTAATTTCAGGTATTAAAGAGCCAGCTTTTTGTTGACAAATTTACTGAAACCGTCCAGCATACATTCCTAGAATACTTGGCGTCTGGATTTGAATTGAACTTCATGGTTGCTATTGATTTTACAGGTAAAGAAAATATATAAAAAGTGCATAGTTTTTCTAGTACATGACCCTTAAACAAACTATCCAACTTTCCCTTCTTCTATCAGCTTCAAATGGAAACCCACGTCTCCCAGATTCCTTGCATTACATCGATCCTACAGGACGATTAAATGCTTACCAGAGAGTAAGGACTTGATCCATTCACTTTTCTTTGCAGAAGCTGGTGACTGTGTGTGATATTTATTTCTTCTAATTCAGGCAATAGTTGAAGTTGGAGAAGTACTACAGTTCTATGACTCTGACAAACACTTTCCCGCGTGGGGGTTTGGAGCTCGTCCAATCGACATCCCGGTATCACATTGCTTTAACCTCAACGGAAGCAGTACATATTGCGAGGTCTTACAACAAATCTTACTGACATTGAACTAAACAACTGTATATCAAAATTTCTCCAGTTAATCATTTTTGTTTGTTTGCTTGCTTCTCAGGTAGATGGGATTCAAGGTATTATGAATGCCTACAACGGCGCTCTCTTCAACGTATCTTTTGCAGGGCCTACTCTATTTGGTCCGGTGATCAACGCTGCTGCAACAATTGCAAGCGACTCACTCAGTCAAAGTGCAAAGAAATATTTCGTCTTGTTGATAATCACTGTGAGTTTATATCCAAAATAGAAGATGTGTTTTTCTCTGATTCTTTTGTGTGTGTTTGCTATATAAAATACAATGTCACGTCTTTTACAGGATGGAGTGATAACAGATCTCCAAGAAACGAGAGACTCAATTGTCAGTGCATCGGATTTACCATTATCAATCCTCATTGTTGGAGTGGGAGGAGCTGACTATAAAGAAATGGAGGTTCTTAAACAAAAGAAAAGCATTATGCTTAATTTCACATATGTAATAGATTCTTACAAAGTCATGTGTTGGCTGTCGTTTGTTATGCAGGTACTAGATGGAGATAAAGGAGAGAAATTAGAGAGCTCGAGTGGTCGAGTAGCATCGCGTGATATCGTCCAGTTTGTTGCATTAAGAGACATACAATGTGAGTCTTCCTTGTGTTTCTCTTTGATCTTGGTTCCTTGTATTATTTTCTTGGTCTGTGATGGTCATTGTAAGGGTTGTTGTTGTTGTTGTGTAGATGGAGAGGTGTCAGTGGTAGAAGCGCTCCTAGCTGAATTGCCTACACAATTTTTGACGTATATGAGAAACCGTAACATCACTCCCACCACCGCCACCACCACCACCTCCTCTTCTTCTTGATCCCCCACTCACTCTCAACACTGTACATACATCATTCAGTCATTCGCAGCACTTAACGCTGTCGTTTTATCTTCTTTTTTCCTTGTCTGGAATTTTTCCATTTTCCAGTATTATTCCACGTCATATCTGAAATTCTCAACCACTCTTTGATTGATTTGTTGCCAAAAACAAAACAAAATATTATTATTTATATTAATATCAATTGCCAAATACAACGGTCAACATATGGAGTTGTTGACTTTCTTCTTATAGTTGGGATTTAGGTGGACTTTTTTCTAAGCCTAAACTATAAACGTGACATTTGATTCATCTTTACCGTACTTCTCGCTGACACAAATTCAAAATTTACGAAAAATATAACTATTCAAACTAAACATGATATTTAAAAAAAAAATTAAATTATTAAAATAGTAATGCTATAGTAAATTTATTAATTAAGACTATAAAATCATCTGATTGTTTCTTTAATTATCATAAAATCGAAAGTACATATAATAAATGTAAAGTAAAAAAAAAAAAGAGTTGTCTTGAGATGATATGCAAAGACGAACAAAAAAAAATCAATTAAGGTATGTGAGTGACGTCCTCGAACACAAATATTTCCTGCATGCTGTGCAGAAATGGCCATCCCAAAATGTTTGTTTAATATTTGGTTCTCTCCATTTTAGTCAACAAAACTGCAAACACCTAGCTGGCTAGCTACCAATGGCCATGTGTATATCCTGTTTTTGAAGTTTCTTTATTCACTTTCATATTCAAATTTCATACTCTATAATTTAAGTTTTTTTTTTTTTGATTGACTTTCTTATTAAATTGTAGCAAACTTATTTATGGTCACTTATATTTCGTCGTCGTGTTTTATTAACCTACTTAAATTTTGAGTGTTACACAATTTTCGTACTTTAACAATTACAATATAAAATAAAGAAAACAAAATTTGCCACGTCCAACGAAACACGACTTTAAAACGACAACAGTTCGTCGTCGATTGGAACACTCTTACTGATGAGTTCATTTGCTACTTAAATATGAAAATGCACTTACCACGGACCCCATTATATATACAAACTGCTTTTGTGAACATATCCTTAAATAGTTTTGTTAATACCAAAATTTGGTTCTTTTATTTGAAAAAAGTATATAGTAACAGTATTAGTTTGATCCGTCTTACGTATAATTTGGATAAAACTCAAGAATTGTGATCATCTGCTTCTATTTGTTTTCTTTCTAAATCCTCCAAATCGTGGACTTTAGTTTGTGCTGTTATGCATACGTAAAAACGTTTTGTTCATTACTGGATCCAAAAACCTGCCAGGTTAACATGAAGTTTGAACTGAACTATTTCCAGATATATATGAAATTGCAAAATTCACACGTTTTCACTTGAGATAGTGATGATGATCAGTGTGTGTACACACAGTTCTCCAACGTAACTACTTTTGTTTTTTCAATCTCTATCCAAATCTTTATTTTTTTAGGAAAATAAAAAGACCCCACTGATGATCACACACGTACGTGAACTCCTTTTTTTATATTTATATCATCACAATTCACAACATATATATTTCCCTTTTTTGCTCAGATAATATAACACAACATGTATACCATATGAAGAACAATTTGATTTTACCTTTTGAGAGAATGTCGGTTTATAGTTATACACGAAGAATATCTATGTTTTTTTTTTGTATTTAAAATCAAATTAACTATCTAAAAGAATATAGCTTTTTTCTTCTTCTTCTTTTCTCTTCTTCGATTCCAAGCATGTGTTCTTGATAAAAGAAACAATTAATTATAAACAGAATAAATATACATACATGCATGCATGTGTTCTTTAGTTTTGTTTTCTCCCTTTTTGTCATCTTTGATCTTTTTATATACGAGTGTTCATATTATTTTGCATTCTTCCATCAGAGCTTTTCTGTTAATCTTTATTGATATCCATTTCATAACTCGTTCAGATTCACACGTACGCATTTCTTTCAATAAGCAATTAATCGAGAAAAGCTTTTTTCACGCGTCTCTACAGTTTTAAGCGAGTACAGTGATATAATTTTAAGTGCATGATTTTTATGTGTCTCAAGAACTTATAATTGCTAGATATAATAAATAATTTATAAATAAAGTATATGCAAAGCTTCAGCTTGACGTTACATTTTTGTTTTAATTTGTCTTTATGTTCACACAGACGAGAATGCTATAAAACCTTCAGAGTTTGCTCACCCCAAAACCCTAATTATATATTTCCTCTTTCATGTTCCTTCTTTTGTCTTCTTTGTTTCTCATGTTCAACGCTAGCTTCCTCAATATTAAGTCTTAAACCCTAAACATCTATATATTAAAGATTTTACCAAGATGGCGAATCAAAGAAATTATGGAAAGAGGCCCTATCGAGCTGATGAATCGGATGAAAAGAAACAAGGCGATGATGATGAGAACATATTCCCTTTCTTCTCGGCCCGATCTCAATACGACATGCGTGCCATGGTCTCAGCCTTGACTCAAGTCATCGGAAACCAAAGCAGCTCTCATGAGAATAACCAACATCAACCTGTTCTCTATAATCAACAAGATCCTAACCAACCAATTCCTCCCACTCAAGATCAAGGTATATATATATATATATACTGTAGTTGACATATATTTGGGTTATTTAGCATATTTATGTGGGGGATATATATGTACATAGAAATGATAATATAGTAGTTGAATGTTTTTGCTCTGGACGACGAATTGTCCATATACCATAGTTATTGTCTTTGTAGTATGTACATATGAGAAATCAATATAATTTTATGAAGAATGTTTGTACTTGTTGATTATTTGAAGGAGTCTTGAGGAAGAGGCACTATAGAGGGGTAAGACAACGACCATGGGGAAAGTGGGCAGCTGAAATTAGGGATCCGCAAAAGGCAGCACGGGTGTGGCTCGGGACATTTGAGACTGCGGAAGCTGCAGCGTTAGCTTATGATGAAGCAGCTCTTAAGTTCAAAGGAAGCAAAGCCAAACTCAATTTCCCTGAGAGGGCTCAACTAGCAAGTAACACTAGTACTATCACCGGTCCACCAAACTATTACTCTTCTAATAATCAAATATACTACTCAAATCCGCAGACGAATCCCCAAAGCATACCGTATTATAACCAATACTACTATAACCAATACCTTCATCAAGGCGGAAATAGTAGTAATGATGCACTAAGCTATAGCTTGGCCGGTGGGGAAACTGGAGGCTCTATGTATAATCATCAGACGCTGTCAACTACAACATCTTCCTCATCTGGTGGAACTTCGAGGCAGCCAGAAGAACAAGATTACGCAAGATATTTGCACTTTGGGGATTCTTCACCTCCTAATTCGGGTTTTTGATGAGATCCCTAGTAAATTGGTAACAAGGGATGTTAGGTCACTTGTTATGAGGGGATCATATGTTTCTTGAGTGTTTTGTTTTTTCAGTATAAGTGTGCTGTTTGTGATTCAGTTTGTTTATTTCTTCTTTCAAGAGTTTTCATGGGGTTCTTCGTTAACAACCCCTGCATTTGAATTTGTTTTCAGTTTTAATTTTTTTTTTTTTGGGTAACTCGTTTTGTATTGAAGAAGAAATTAACTATATACAAAAATGTTACCCTTTAAATTTGATGGAGTATCCACAAACAAGCACATGTGGAGGCATAACAAATTTTAGCATTGTGATACGACCATTATATATTGTTAGAAATAAACACAGACCAAAGATTTTTATTGAATGAAAGTACATATATACACATATATATGTAGTATCTTACAAGACAAAAGCCAAACTCATGAAGATGAATTCGCAGGTCAAATATATAAAACCACAATATCCTTTTCATATTTAATTAGAGAGTTTTGACCTCTGTTTGTGGGCTCTCTTGAGTCAAATTGAATTCAGAATATTGCTACGTATAATCGTTTATGGTCAGGAACTGGTTTTTATTATTCGAAAACAATCGTAGACTATAGTTAGAATGTCGTATTAGGACTACACTTGTTGACAATATATTGTATTAAAAGAATGATGAAAAGTAATTTCCATTATACTATACTCATCAGGGTTTCAAAAGTACATAGTTTGCTTGACAATTAAACAGGTAAAACGAGACTTTTACTTGCAAGTTCTTTTTGTTCTTATTAAAACAAAAAAATATAGATACTGGCCTTACAAGTATAACCAACAAGTATGAAAACTTGACCAAAACAGATTCCCCAAGCGTTTGTTCAAATCCTTGACTTTTGTCAATCCTAAGAGATTGACTCCTTTTGACCAATATTTTTATTAGTAATATAATTCTTCCAACATATCTTAAACGTATGATAAAAACAATTAATAGAAAATGATATAGGAAATGAGGACGCATATTCATAAATGTAAAACACATATGATAATAATAACTAAACATACAAGACAATTAGAATTACATATGCAGTAGTAGTGGTTGATGTTTACGGTTGTCCTTGTGTCATAATTCTAATACAAATAAATAAATAAAACTCTAAATTGATGGATCAACAAATAGAGTTAGATTCAATGTACAATTTGGATTCATATGAATTAAAAGAAATCATTTGGTTTTGAAATAGAGAGACTCGTTTTTCTTATATCATCATCATATCAAATGGAATGAAATGATGGTTACTATGATAATGAATTCGGTTAATTATTAAATACTTTCCGACCAACGCGTTACCTCCTCTTTCATTTGTCTTGTACTTCTAGTTTTCGTTTGTCTTTTAAGTTTTATTTCTTCATTTTCCTCATGTGTTATATTAGTAGCGTAAATGGGTTGGTTGGTTATTGCTTAAAACTTATCGGTCGGGGCGGGTATGTGATTCTCGGCCGCCGACAAATATTTTTGTACTTCAACTTCAAGACATTCGTGGAACTTCAAGTAAAGCAATCTTTGTATTGTATTCACTTAATGAAATCAAATATCAACACGCTCGGCTGAGGCGCGTGTATGACCCACCTCTGTGACTATAGTGAAGCTACGACATATGCTTATGTATGTTAAAGCGATTCAACTAACTCAATTAGCTAAGCACGCATATGAACTCTTTACTGGGCGGTTCAAATAAAGTAATATTTGTCGGGATAACAGTGACCATTACTCAATTTTCAAACCAAAAATGTAACTAGCTAGCCAGACAAAAAGTTTCGATATGTTACACAAACGAATTATTCCTTCTTTTTTTTCTGAATAAATTAAGATACTCGGATTATGAATATGTTAGTATGTTCTAAAATTTAAACAATTGGGGTTATGCTGAAAAATAAGACATTGTTTTTTGTACAAAGGTCATCTTCTTTTAACATGTTACATTATTCGAAATTACTCAAAGTCTCTGGTGTGTATATATATATATATATATATGAAAATATCGACCGTTGCGTACAAAACAATTCAAATATATAATTAAACACAAATACAACTATATATATATATTATCCCGACAGACAGAATATAAAGAGAAAAAACAATAGATTGAATTGTTGAAAATATATAACGGAAATTGGGGATGGCCGCACGCACGCTGGCCTCGCACCGCCCTTTCAACCTTTGCGGCCTTCTAAGCTCTCTCGCAAATCTCAACCACTGCCCTTTTTTTTCAATTTCAAACTTATCGGCCCAAAGACGTATGAATACGTGCATGCATATACACACACAGCAAAATACAATACAAAACGTACGTACGTATGTATATTTTATGTACAATGTATGGGTTCTTGTTTCCTTCGTTCAGAGACGTTCAAATTGCACCGACTCACTCATTTTCTATTCCCTTTATATAAACGCAGGCCAAACCAAATATAATCCGGCCCATGTAACAGTAATACAATACAAAGCGTGGTTTCTAAGTTATATGATTTGCTAAATACCAAAGATTCGAAAATTGCCAAAATACTTAAGAAACTATATTAGAGTGACAAAATTCTAGATAAGAACTTGCGTAATTGGTGTTGGAAACATTTTTTTTAAGTGAGGAGACCACTTCTATTCCAAAAATGGCTGAGCTGGGAATAGTGAAAGAAAACATGTAGAATCAGTACGTAAACGTTTGTGTTTGTCTGTGAAGTGTAACAAGGAAGAATTAGGAGAATATTATGAGCTTTTGTACTAGAATCAGAATCTTCTTTTTTTGAGATTTCACTGTCCAAAATAGAGCTGCAAGATTGTAAAGGAATGCAAAAATTGTAAAATGACAGAAAAATAAAAATCCGACCTGCCGGAATCGAACCAGCGACCTAAAGATTTGCTGTCACAGACTACAGTCTTCCGCTCTACCAACTGAGCTAAGGTCGGTTGTTACTCAACGATCACATTTAACCAATTAAAATACTAACTTATTTGACCCCTGATTCGGTTTAATGTCAAAACCGGGATACGCACGGTATTAATTTTGACTGGCAGATTCGCACGTGCCGTGTAAAAGAATAGCACGTGGAACATAGAGAAGAAGAGGCAGGGAAGAGAAGAGAGAGAGATTTGGGGATATGCTAGCGTCACTTGCGGTTGACAGATGACCGCCGGATTTTGCTTCACCGGCCACCGTTTCTTATATCCCATCAGAACCAGAAGAACACTCACACACATTAACAATCTCCAAGTGAAGTATTTAAATTTCCAAACTTTTTAATATCGTTTCTGGGATTGGTGTTTCTTCTTCCGAACGTGAAGACTCTTTCGGTGCTGTTCTTTCTCACAACCCAGGACTCACTCTTCTGTGTGTATAAAATACGCGAAATGATCAACGATCCGTGGAACCATTCAAACCCCTTTTCGTGAAGGTGAAAGCATTCTGATTTTTTGCTTTTTTGTATCGATTGATCGTGAACCCAGCAGCAATGGAGACGGCGAAAGCGAAGCCCAAGAACCGCAGCTCGATGAAGAAACATGTATCCGTGACGATGGAGCATGTTCTGTTGGCGCTGCGTGAGACCATGGATGAGAGAGAGATCAGGATTCGTAGTTTGTTTGATTTCTTCGACAATTCGAATTTAGGGTTCTTAGATTACGCCCAGATCGAAAAGGGACTTGCTTCGCTTCAGATTCCTCCCGAGTACAAGTACGCTAGGGATTTGTTTAGAGTCTGCGACGCTAATCGTGATGGCCGTGTTGATTACCACGAGTTTCGTAGATACATTGATGCTAAGGAGCTTGAGCTCTACAGGATTTTTCAAGCCATTGATGTTGAGCACAATGGCTGCATTTTGCCTGAGGAGCTTTGGGAAGCTCTTGTCAAGGCCGGTATGTACTGTTCCATTCCTACTGTTTCACTTAAATTTCCAAACTTTCATGGGAATTGTGGCTTTTTGATTGGTCTACGGTGAATTACCTAATGGCAGTGTGTTGATGTTACAACGTTTTCTTGGTTGATCGGTCTTTTATAGTCTTCTGTTGCATAATTTTTTCATGTCGAGTATCACCAACCCACCTATATAAGCCCCACAGTTACGTTCTTGTAGGCATTGAGATCGATGATGAGGAACTCGCTCGTTTTGTTGAGCATGTTGATAAGGACAACAATGGAACTATAACATTCGAAGAGTGGAGAGATTTTCTTTTGTTATACCCTCATGAAGCCACCATTGAGAACATATATCATCACTGGGAAAGGGTGTGCTTGATAGACATTGGGGAGCAAGCTGTTATACCAGATGGTATAAGCAAACATGGCAAAAGAAGCAGATTACTTCTTGCTGGTGGACTAGCTGGTGCTGTTTCTAGAACTGCTACTGCACCTCTTGATCGACTGAAAGTTGTTTTGCAAGTTCAAAGGGTGCACGCAGGGGTCCTCCCAACGATTAAGAAGATATGGAGAGAAGATAAGTTGACAGGTTTCTTTAGAGGTAATGGGTTAAATGTCATGAAGGTTGCTCCTGAAAGCGCCATTAAGTTTTGTGCTTACGAAATGCTAAAACCCATGATTGGGGGAGAGGACGGTGATATTGGTACAAGCGGGAGGCTTTTAGCAGGTGGAATGGCTGGTGCGCTAGCTCAAACTGCTATTTACCCTATGGATCTTGTGAAGACTCGGTTACAGACTTGTGTCAGTGAAGGTGGAAAGGCACCAAAGTTATGGAAGCTCACAAAGGATATATGGGTTCGAGAGGGACCTCGGGCATTCTACAAGGGTCTCTTTCCTTCTCTTCTTGGGATTATCCCTTATGCAGGAATCGACCTCGCTGCATATGAAACGTTTAAAGACTTGTCTAGGACATATATTCTACATGACACTGGTTAGAGCATCGAAGCCATAGATCCTAATGTTTCCTTTGTGTATGATTTGTTCTGTGATATACTGAGAAAGTTTGAAATTTTGCAGAGCCAGGTCCGCTAATACAGCTGAGCTGTGGAATGACATCAGGAGCTCTTGGAGCATCATGTGTTTACCCGTTACAGGTAGTAAGAACAAGGTAAAACCCCAAAAATTCGAAAGCATGTAACAATTCTTATGTCTTTTGTCTGTGTTTGTAAAAAACAAGGTTGATCCTTTTCATGTCAGAATGCAAGCGGATAGTTCAGAGACGACAATGAAGCAAGAGTTTATGAAAACAATGAGAGGCGAAGGTCTGAGAGGTTTCTACAGAGGACTCTTACCCAATCTGCTCAAAGTAGTTCCAGCCGCAAGCATCACGTACATTGTTTATGAAGCTATGAAGAAAAATATGGCTCTTGATTAGCCCAAATACGTTGGTAAAATTTTCTCCGGGTTAGATTATTCTTTTTTGTCCCCAAGGGTTCACTCTAGGTTATTATATGTGAGAAAACAAAAACAAGACAGAGATTGAAACATGTCTGTTCGTTGGTGTGTTCAGTATAACTCACTTCTCCATAAAGGATTTTGAATCATTATAAAGTATTAATGAACTCACATCTCCTTCTTTAATATTAAGAAATCAACACCAATTATAGATCTTTCAACATGTATATTATTCTCTAACTAAACACAATCCGACAGGGTAATAAGGGAGACAAGTGTAGTTCTTGGTTAGAGTTATACTAATCATTTATTTTCGTTAAGTAATAAACTAGTAATTAACTTTACAAATATTAGATTAGTTAACTTCATTTGAAGAGGTGTGAAATGTTTCGTTGGAATTGTGTTAACATATCGGGTGGTAATCTAGTACTAATCAAGGTTTAAGGACACCGGGGCTCCTGATATATAATCTTTGAGCTGCACTCAGAAAATTGCTGCAACAAAACATGGGAGTAAAGACACATGAAACCGACATTATATTTTAAAAAGAGAGATGAAATTGAGATGGATCATACTCCCAAGAGATGTCTCCGGCCATCATCCAATTTCCATTTTTGTCTAAATACGTTAACGTATGATGATGATTCCTAGATACAGAGCTATCTCCGTCGCCGTCTGTTAACATCAAAGTAACTCCTATTAGAAAAATTAAATTACGTATTTGGTTTGGAAAACTGATCAAAGTGACGCACCACTATCACACATATCATTAGGTAATCCAAAACTAAAAAAATAAAAATAAAAAAAATAAATACTTTTAAATGCTTAAAAAATGCTTAAGTTAGACAAAAAAAAAATTGAATGATTTTGGAGCCCTTGTCTTACATTAATAACCTCACTGAATTCATTTTTTTTAATAATTATTTTGAAATCCTTAAAATTTTGCTGATAGTTTGAAAAAAAAACCATAAAACTGATATATTCTTTTTCTTTAATTTAAAATATATTGTTAGTTACTTACATCTAATTGTTGTATCAAACATGTTAGACAAAGCGGCCACGACGCTCTCGTAGTTATTGAAGGCGAAGATATTGAGTTTTCTGCCAATGATATTACCCTCTTTGAAAACTTTGACAAAGCGAGATTGAGAAGATGAAGACTCCATTGTTGAGACCAACATTGATGTCTTAAAACCTGTTTCAACTATTTATATCAGAATTTATTAATTATTTTAATTACACATTCTAATTGTCAGAATGTAATTTGTATTAAATCGATACAGATATATATAGTTATACCTTTTATTCAACAATCTGTATTTATCTAGATAGATGACAGCATAATTATGAAAATAATCTAGAATAAAGATATTTATTAATACAAAAATCTAAATTATATATCTTTCATTTAATAGGTTTTTCTTAAGAATATATATGTTTTAATGTCTATAATCTCTTTTAGTAGAAAATGAACTCAAAATTTATAAAAAGTTCATTTTTAAAAAAATATCTTTAAATATATAAAAGATTTTATAATTATGAATATTAAAGCATTGCTATGGATGTACATAATTTTTTTTATTGTTCATTAAGATTTGATTTTAACTATTCAACATTTTAAAATTTACAAATCTACATGATTGTGGATTTTTTTTAAAGAGTTGACTTATTATAATGTGGCTATTTATATATTTCAAATCATATATTTTATTTACACTATTGACTTATTCAATTTATATTTACTGAAAATTTGGATATACTACTTTCTTTCACTTTTATTTTAGTTTAATAGAGTTTTTATAAGCATTTTGATAGACATATTTATCAGAAATATAATTAATTTTAATTCCATGGACTTAACATATTCGTTTTAAGTTTTCATCTTTAATTTATACTATCTCAGTAATAACTCTTTTGTGATCAATTATATTATTTTTTATTTCGAATAAAATTATGCTTTGTGGTAATGACAAAGATTATGCTTGGTGGCGATGACAGCGATGTCATACCTAAACATTAATTATTAAAAAACTGGTTTCGGCTTTAGTGTCTGTTTTAAAAATTAGCGGATTATTTTTCATTTTCGTCTATTTTTGGATGGGATTTTCATTAAAGTTATGAAACCTTTATAATGTAAATTGTGCAATTCCTTAAACAATACACACATATTTGATCTTTATGTAGATTAAGATAAGAAGGTTAATTGGAATAGTTTATGTTATGGGAATCGTAAATGCTATCATGACTTGGAACTAATCAAATGAAAGAAGAATAATTGGGGGAGAAAGTGTTGACTGTGAATTAGTAATCATTGGCAACAACAATTCTTTCGGTCGTGGAGGTGAAGGCGGATTCAGGTGGGTTTGGTCACAAAATCACTAATATAAGATGGAATTAAACAACCCAAAAGTATATATCTACGAGATCTATGCATTCTAATTGAACCATATATATATAATTAAACTCTTTCACATCCGTTAGAAAGTAAGAATAGTTGTCAAAATAAATGACCATATAGTTTAACATAGAACCGTCATGATCGTATCTCAAACCCTTTCACATCCGTCACGGCCGTCAGTAGAGTTAGCAACGGTGCTACGTCGACTATAAGCTATTCGTGGATCGCAACTTGGATCTTAATATATATATAAAGATAGTTTTTTTTTAAAGAAACAACTGCAGGATCGATCGAACATACGTAGAACTATTATAAAAAACAATCGGAATCTAACACCACCGGAAAAATAAAGAAGAAGTTTGAAAGAGAAAATAAAAAAGAAGTGAAAACGAAGAAGAAAGGCGTAGCCTTCCCTTTGCCTCTGATGACTTGCCGTTTTTGTATCCTTCAGGAGAAAGATAACGGAACCGAGCTACCTAGTTAACCGTAGTAGCTCCAAACCTTGTTAGTACGCCGCCGCCGCCGCCGTCTTTATCCGTCTCATCCTCCATATCTTTCTTCTCCTTTGCTTAGAGATTAATTGACTTCAACAAGGAGGTGAGTTGATTAAAACCGTTTTGGTTAGTGTTTCTTTTTTACGTCTAATGCTTCATCCCATTTATAATGCTTCATCTGGTCCCATATCCCAAACTAATACCATACTTAGTTTACTATTATTGTTTAAACATGAATATATTATAAGTCTTGCTCGCATCAGTTTTATTTTTCAACCCATGGAATCTTTTTGAAAGTTATACCTAACGTCGGTAAAATTTTAAATAAACATTTTTATAACGTGCATGGTTCTACTTTCTATAAAGATATCCATTTTTGCATTATTTATAGTACTAGTAAAATATTTATAAAGCATATATACATTATTTCCAAAACTTGGTGAAACTTGAGATTTGGTTTAAATACTTTTATTTTAATACAATAATTACATATACAGTAAAACCTCTATAAATTAATAATGTTGGGACCATGAAAATCTATTAATTTATAGAGGTTATAGAGAGATTTTCATAATTTGGAAAGTTTTTTCAAAAAGCTATTTAAAAATAAGATTTAATTCTGATAATTAGTATTTTATATAATTAGTTCCAAAGAAAAACATAATTATTATGTCTTGATATAGAATGCTAACAATTTTTGATATAGTAAAATATTAGAAATAAATTCTAACAAAAACTAATGTGTCTATATATACATATATTTTGAAAATTTTACCTAATTATTAATTTATAATATTGATGGGACCATATATTTACAAAGGATTTTCAAAAAATTATTATCTTATTATTTTATCGAAATGTGTCTAAAATTACACTGGTCCCAAGTCAACCGGAAAAATTTATTAATTTATAGAGATTATTAATTTACCGAGTATTAATTTATAGAGGTTTTACTGTATATTATGTTTGTTTTGCGAAATTGGATGCAGAAGAAAACAACGTAATAATCCTTCTAACAAAGATAACAAAATTATGATTACGAAACTTGAGATTTTTGTTCAAACAGCCATTTTTTTGGTTTTAATTAGTAAAAACCATTATTGTTATTTGGTATCTTAATAGCTAAAATTTATTGATAGAATATATATAAAAACAAAACTTGTCGAATCACTCAATTATACTGGCAATTATGCTGCAAATCAATGATTTCAACTATAATTTCGAGGACTTGCATGATCAGGCTAGTGGAATAAACATAACATATTATAATGAAAATCGAAGAAGGGAAATTAGAAGAGATGACAAGAAGTATCGAGGTGGTTTCTCTGCAGCAGATCGATGGAACCGAAGGAGTAGTCTTATATATTATTATTATTATTCTTTTCCTTTCCGTCGGCATAGCTTTTTTTTTTGCTATATTTATCTATACATCCTCCACTTGTTTATTGTATATGATTATCTCAACTTTCGTATCATACACTTATTGCTGTTTATCGTTAATACTGTACCTTTTTTTTTTTTGCTTTACTAGTAGTACATGACTAACTAGGAGAGTTAGGACATTTGCCAAATTAACTTAACTTTTTTACAAGTTTACTCGTGGGTTTGAAAAAGAAAAAACCAGTTATGTATTAGTATTATAAAATAACTAACATCTATTTATTTACGATTTAGTACTTGACATCTACGTAAGTTTTGTTTTATTTATTTACTCTATTATTTGCAACTCCTTATTTCTTTTTTTTGTTTAGTTGCTCACGACAATTAAATATACAAGAGGATTGTAGAATTATATATATACTAATCAATGTCATCAACTCCACTAGAAATAACATATACATATTCCAAGAGCTGATATTAGTTTAGTGGTCATATACGAGGACCACACTTATACATTCTTCGGCTCGCTCAACCCACTAATATTGAGAGTTTGTATCATCCGTTTGATAAAAACGTACAGTCCTTAAATTTTCAGAAAAAAAAACAAAAACTGCAAGAATTGGAAAAGAAAAAACCATTGCAAACTAAGATTTTTATTTTTCTTAATGATTATCATTCGTTCTACATAATAGAAAATGATTAAGAATATAAAGCAAAGATGAACGTGAATAATGTGATTACAGTAGTAGTAGGCCTTAATTTCTTTATATAGAGAGGACTGTAGTAAAGCTCTTTACACCGTTTTTATCTATTAACAAAAATAGCAACGGACAATAATTACGTCGAATAAGCACTAATTCCATTAAAGTGGGAGCTAGTAAGCACCAAGCACACACTACTAGTCCAGCTCGTATCAATTTACTAATTTTTAAAAAATCTTGTTTTAATTCCTTATTGAGAAAGGTTTCTCCACTTTAGTTCAGTCTTATCCCAAATAGCGTTACTTTTACTTTTCTTTCAAAATTAAATAATATATTGAATTCACTATCTTTAGATATATAGGCAGGTCACTACGATTTTTCTTTCATAAATATAATCACATTTAATTATACACACACTTTGTAGAATAATAATGGCTACAATATAAACAAGCCGTTAACAGCGAGATGTTTTTTTTTTTTTTCAGTCTCAATTCTCAAACATGGAATTTTTTTTCTTTTTTCTTCATGGAATCGATAATTAAGCTTCTAGTAACGGCATTGGTTCATCCAATAGCAAGACACGGTTCCGTCAACCTAGGCACGCACAGGAGCAATGTGATTATCACAAGGTCGTATTATTTATTAATGCGACTGGTGAGACGAGAGTAGGAGGACTATCTAGAAGCTTTACTTGTATAAAGACTAAATTATTTTTTGGGTTTTATCCTTTGGAATAGGTCATTCAAGTACTTGACAATATATTTATATCTCTTTTTATATTTCAATTTTGACACACAGAACCAATGGAATAAAATATACGTATATTACTGCAGTGAAATCCCAATAATATGGAATATGATGTGACGTGGATCTTCATGAGACTTCCACGACCTAAACTGCATGTTCTTAAATGCTTACACGTATACGTTCTACATTTCTCTTCTCAGTTCCAGGTGTCTCCATCTTCCTTTTTTATATCCCACAATCTAAAACTTAAATCACTCCAAGTATCATCATTCACAATAAGTAGAAGTACAATATCTTGCTTTTGGTTTCAGCAGATTTCGCGAACTTTAGCTCTTTCAGCAAAATTTTACTTAAATCACTCGTCAAGAACCCAGCTATGGCCGTTCGATCAACAGTAAGTAACCTAATACGTCGTTTTTTCTCTATGATTTAGTGGCTCTGTTTTGACTTTTTATCTTTTGTATGTTTGAAGGGTCAGTTGAAAAGCATGATGCAAAGGTTAAGAACGTACGCCACAGCCGCAACACCGAGATCCAATAAAGCGTATTCTACGGTGGCGACAGAGTACGGTGGCCAGAGATCATCCACCACCACGACGGCTACAAAAGCTGACTTCACACCTGTTTACGTCTCCATAGGAATGATCTCATTGTCGGTATCGTTCGGTCTCTACACTGCTTATCTTCATCTCCACGAGAACCCTAGCGTGCGTGTCAACAAGAAGACAAGGGAGACTGTTCCCGAGATTGAAGATCCCGATCGAGTTCTAGATGAAGCGGACAGGTTCGCCAACAGGTCTTGGTTCAGGAAAATAGCTCACGTTCAAGAGTTTGACAAGCAGGATGTGATTTCCGATCCAATCAGGAAAGACCAGTTCGCTCACAAACCTCGTGCCTTGACGCTTAAGGATGTCGGAGTTGATCCTAAGATGCATGCGACTCACTAAGCTTTATTTATATACGACTGGTTTTAATTATGTGTTTTTCGATAATTCCATGTTTTTCCTACAAATAAAACGACTTTGTTTTTTTTTGGTAAGGAAGTCGAATGGGATTTAGTTAAGGTTTAATCCTGTGAAATGAGACGACTTGAGTTTGTATTTTGTTTTTGTTGTTGTTACTGAACAGTTTGTAAATTATGTCTAATTGAAATAACGGTTAAAACTTTGCTTTAAAAGTAGCGATTAATGTCCTATTCAGTATCTCGAAATTACGAGAGAGCAAGTATTAGTGAAGTGGAGACTCAGATTCAGATTATAACGAGTTTCTGTCGGTTTGGTCTTTGGATAAGATGGGTAACAGAGTTAATTTATAAGCCGAGCGGATCGAATCAATTTATATTGGGCTAAGGCCCAATAGCATGATCAAGACCGCCAGAAATTGGCACGTATGGCTGCGTGCTTTTGGATGACGTGTCTCTCAGTGATAGGTTAATGTCACGTGGCGTTCGATTCATAGGTCTAAAATACGAAGTAGAAGGAAGATTCGAGAAGAGTAGTATATATACATATATCCGGGAAAGCTCCGGGAGATATGTAAAGATTTACATCTTCATCTCCGATCTACTTCTCTGTTCTTTTTATTCGACTTTTGATTCTCGCGAGGATGAGAGAACGGACTCTTACATTCGTTTCGCTGCTGCTTCTGGCTTTGGTTTCGTTTTCGAATCTTTGCCACTGTGACGACCAAACGGTATTTATGTTCTGTCTTCCGTTGGAGAAAGTTCTGTTTTTTAGATTTGTCCACTGAATTTGTAATAACCTTGTTGTTGTGTTTTCTTTTGTTTAGGTCCTGTATGAATCGTTCGAAGAACCTTTTGATGGTCGTTGGATTGTTTCGGAGAAAGCTGAATACCAAGGTAAGTAAAAGCTTCATTTCTCTTCTTTGATGGCTCTTTGTTTGGAATTTTTGGTATTTGTTTAGCTCGTTGAAGTTAATGATGGTAAGTTTAGAATCAAAGGGTAGAATAAGTTGTGCTGTTATTGATTTCCAGATTTAGAACAATGTTTGGGATTTTGCTGGAAGTGGATAAGCAACAGACTTTTGTGGGAATCTGGCAATTTTTTTGTTTAAATTGCTAAAAGGTTATCTCTTTTCCAGGTGTGTGGAAGCACGAGAAGAGTGAAGGGCATGATGATCATGGACTTCTAGTGAGTGAGAAAGCTAAAAAGTACGGAATAGTGAAAGAGCTCGATGAGCCACTGAACCTTAAAGAAGGAACTGTTGTTCTGCAATACGAGGCTCGTTTCCAACAAGGGCTCGAGTGTGGTGGTGCTTACTTGAAATATCTTCGTCCTCAGGAAGCTGGATGGGTTCCCCAAGGGTTTGATAATGATTCTCCTTACTCTATCATGTTTGGACCTGACAAGTGTGGTGCTACCAACAAGGTGCATTTCATCTTGAAGCATAAGAATCCTAAGAGTGGCGAGTTTGTAGAGCACCATCTCAAGTTCCCTCCTTCTGTTCCATTTGACAAGCTTTCTCATGTCTACACTGCTATCTTGAAACCTGATAATGAGGTGAGGATTTTGGTTGATGGTGAGGAGAAGAAGAAGGGTAATTTAATGTCTGCTGAAGATTTTGAGCCTCCTTTGATCCCTTCCAAGACCATCCCTGATCCAGAGGACAAGAAGCCAGAAGACTGGGATGAGAGAGCCAAGATTCCTGATCCTAGTGCTGTGAAGCCTGATGACTGGGATGAGGAGGCACCCATGGAGATCGAAGATGAGGAAGTTGAGAAACCCGAAGGATGGTTGGATGATGAGCCTGAAGAGGTCGAAGACCCTGAGGCAAGCAAGCCTGAAGATTGGGATGATGAGGAAGATGGTGAGTGGGAGGCTCCTAAGGTTTCCAACCCCAAGTGTGAGGCAGCACCTGGATGTGGCGAATGGAAGCGACCGATGAAGAGGAACCCTGCTTACAAGGGCAAATGGAGCTCACCTCTCATAGATAATCCAGCTTACAAGGGAATCTGGAAACCCAGAGACATTCCAAACCCTGACTACTTTGAGCTTGATACACCGAACTACGAACCTATTGCAGCCATTGGTATTGAGATTTGGACAATGCAAGATGGTATCATTTTTGACAACGTCTTGATAGCTAAAGACGAAAAGGTTGCTGAAACGTACAGACAAACCACATGGAAGCCCAAGTTTGACGTTGAGAAAGAGAAACAAAAGGCAGAGGATGAAGCTGCTGGTGAGACAGATGGTCTCAAGAGCTACCAGGTAAATTGATTTTCACCACGGGATATGAAAAAGTTGCACAAATCCGTTTTACTTATATTTGTCTTTGCATTGGTGCAGAAGAAGGTGTTCGACCTCTTGTACAAGATCGCAGACATTTCTTTCTTAAGTGCGTACAAGTCAAAGATCATGGTAAGTTGTCATTTCCTAGACTTTAGAACATATTGTATGAAGAAGAAGAAAAGGTTTACTGAGAATCTGCAATTTTTTTTTTTTGGTAGGAACTTATTGAGAAAGCTGAAACACAGCCAAACTTAACCATGGGTGTGCTCATTTCCGTCGTGCTTGTCTTCCTCTCCATCTTCTTCAAGCTGATATTTGGTGGTGCAAAGGTAAAAAAACATGTCAGTTTTTATTTGGGTGTGGTATTATTGGCTTGGTTGCGTAACGAAGTTTGGCGTATTGAATTGTTATGTGCAGGTTAATGTGGAAAAGAAGAAACCGGAAACAGCAACTGAGGCCTCAACGAGCGAGACAAAGACAGAGGAGAAGGGAGAAACGGCAGCTGTGCCACGTAAGAAGCAGACAAGGCGTGATAGTTAGAAAAAGAAGGCGTAGATTTTGATTTTTGGGGGTTCTTTGTTTCGGTTTATAGACAGTGTAATACAAGATTACAAGATTGTAACATGTTTATTTTTGTATGCTTTTAGTTTCGTTTGAATCTGAATATGGATCAACACTTGGTTTGAAATATGATATAACAGACCAACAATAGCGCTTGAGCGATGTTAACAACTCGAAATTAATACTTTTAATATTAAAAGTCTTTCTTCATGCTAGTGGTTGACAACAATAGCACCATACTCGTTTGAAAACATAGAATTGGCTCTTAAACACAAAAATGAACAGACTACCAAGGGAGGAACTTACATGCGGCGGCACACTTACGGGCACAAATCAGATTTATATTCGTTTTAATCTTCATGGCGTCTCTGCCATTATACAACTTCTCTAGCCTCGTGGAGAAACGACATGAAAGCCCATGTGTTGATTTCGGATATTTCCCATGTATGATGATACTTCTAACCATAAACAAGGTAGAGGAGCTTCTCCACGTTTCTCAGACGAACGTTTTTAAGTAGATGAAGAAATAACTTTGGTATTAATTTTAGACTTCTAGCATAGCTAAACGCAATATAAGTGAAAGAAAACAAAATTTTTGTATATCTCTTCTTCTTTTCTAGAGGGAGTGTCACATAAAGAAAACACACAAAACTGTAAGTATCGTTCAAACTTGCCCTTATTTCAGTACCTACATGGAAAATTTCTTTAAAAGTCCATAACAACAACAAAAAGAAGTATAAATTAAAAGAAGTAGGAAAGAAACAAATCTAAAACGTTACAAAAAGTTCGACATGGCTTCAAGACCGAAGCTTTTCTCCCTACCTCATGGTCCATTTGAACCATATCACAACTTATTGGTTTTTATAATTTACCGGCGACCACCGGCAGGTTTTCTGGCAGGACCAGTGTCCTCGTCATCGGATTGAATGTCACCGTACTGCCAGATTCCAGTTCTCGACTTGCGAGCTTCATCTTGGAACTTCTCTAAAGCATCAAGAGCAGCTTGTTTGTCTTTGTGCTCCCATTTCTTACGTTTTTCCATTCGTGCTATTCCTTCCTGTTCATCATCATCATCGTCAATACCAATTCTTGGAAATATTTTTTAGACAAGGTGAGAGAAAACCGACCTGAAGCATTGCAGCGTTTACAGAGATCTCATCATCGACAGCGATGAGAGTGACAACAAATTCTGTTCCAGTGCCTTGCCCTTTGACTTTGCCTCCAGAAGTGTCTCTTTCTTCAATCACAGCTTTAAACTCTTTACCGCTACCCAGCGTCACCGTATGTAAATACTCTCCAGCTTCAGGACCAAAATCTTCTTCCAAGCTTGGAACCTTTATGTAGGCAAGTCTGCAGAGCTGAGCAAGCCCTGGTGCTGCGGATACCGAAGGGTCGATGGGTCTAATTGCGCTGTATGGGACTGTCTCTTGGTTTCCGTAATCGATGTAGAAAACCTCGAGCTTCTCATCTGGGGATTGGATCGCTGCCCGGGGTGCACTCACAATCTGAACACAAGTATTGATTTGAATGAATAAGCAAGAAGCTAAGAAAACTAAAAAACAAAGAAAGTGAACTGGAATTACCATTGCACGGTTCCAGGAGTTATCAAGGCTAAACTGTGCAAGGACGATGTCACCTCTCTTAGGATTGAAGGATCCAATAATGGGAGCGTCTTTAATACTCAAGGATGCAAGCTGGTTCTGAATCGAAGCTATTTTCTGATCTCCAGCAGATTGAACATAGAACCGACCACCTCCAAGTACTTCTGTAACCACAACCTGTAATCATAGGTAATCAAAAGAAATTGCCTTTTATAGTTTACAAAAATGATATGAATTTTGTGAAGAATCATGTAAATATATTCACCTTTAGGGTCTCCTTTTGCCTGGTTTCTACTGTATTAGTATTTCCGTTTGAGACTTCTTCTCCTTCAACATAGTTTTCCCAAATCTGAAATATCAAAAACGGTTTAGCTGGCTTTGGCCTAAACGTTTTGAAAAGGGAGAATGTTTTACACAGTAACATTTAAATGATTGTCACCTTCAGTTTCTGGTTTTTAGCAGATCTCTCGGCCTGTTCAAGAAGATGTGCTTCAGCAATCCTGTCTGCGCCAAAGCTGGTCTGCATTTTCGCTAAACCAGCTTCAAGCAGAACTGTCGCCACATTTGTCCTTGACTCCCACATGGATCCCAAGAAAGTACCAGTTCTATCCACAGTCTCAACTTCAATCTGTGTGAATATTATAATAGACTAAGAAAAAAACATATAGGAGAATAGGAGAGTGAGATGTAAATTTAGGGGTGCATTTTGTTACCTCAACATCTCTCTGCATGATCCTACGTCTCATTACAGCGATAGCTTCGTCTGAAAAAGGTTCGCCACGGCCAGGACATCTGACTCCAGAGAATGAAAAGGCAATGCTACAAGTTAACTTTGGAATATAAAGCTTAAACCGATGTCCGCTGAGGACATATTCCACGACTGCAGGTATTCTCCTGATTCTTTGGAGGGATGGCAGGAAATCTTTAGCTTTCTTAGCTGCCGCCTGAGACAAATATATGCTTACCAATTAGATTACTGAAAAACGCAACCAAGGAAAATGAGTTTATTCAAAAATGTGTACAGATATATATGTACTTACCACAGTGAGGTCTGTGATGTGCACGGCTGGAGATTCTTTTGCAGAATGGATTCCTTTCTTTCCAGACAAAGCACGGGCTTCAGCAGCCAGAAGGGCATCATAATGATTTGATCGCTCTTCGAAATCTCTATGTCTAACCACATTTCCAAAACCACGGGAAAGAACGAGCTCAGCAACATTCACTCCAGCCGGCTGACCGTCAGCAATTGCTGTAGCAGATGTTGCAGCCACTTCATCGGAATCACCTTTGGCAGCAGATGGAAGGAACACTGAGCCAAAATCCATGAACCTATCAGCAGCTCCAGATGTGGTAGGACCATCTGCTTGGGTGATTTTCCTTGAGTATTCCATTTGAACAATAACCTGTTGCAGGGAAAAAGAAACCAAATCTTGTTTATATGTGAGCACAACAAAGACAATGATTAGTGTAGAAAGCTCAACTCAATACCTGTTTGCCAACAAGCCGTTGTCTCAGAAATTCTCTTGCTTCCCGAGCATAAGGTGCGGGCTTCTCTTCTCTACGTGGGTTACCCATTTTTGGAGATCTGATACTCGAAAGACAGACCCGTCTCTCTGCCGCTGGGCTCCCTATTGGAACAGCATCATTGGCAACTATAACACAATCCCCACTCACCACCTCCACTACCTACAGAGAGATATAAACAATAAATCAATAAGCAGAGGAGAAAAACAGTATTTAAAAAAGAATATGGCCAGGACGTGTTACCTTTCCCGTAAAGTTCTGGTCATGAATTGCCTTAGAGTTAGTAGCTGGAGGAACGTAGTTTCCCCACATTTTAACCTTATCTTTCTTGCATTGAAGTTCTGCAGCTTTTAACTTTCTCTTAGCTTCATCCTCCATCATGTTAGCACTCCATTCAACAAATTTAGCAAGACCCTAAGAAGATATAATAGCAACCAGTGTCACCAACTGAATTACATTAGATGTCAACAAAATTTATCTTTAAGTAACAACCTTTGCAATAGTAGGGAGAAAATTGTATATGAATCAACAAAAAAGTAGTTTCTACCACTTATACAGTAGGATAGAGCAAAAATCATTATCAGTCCATTGACTTAAAATGCAATTCATGTTGAAAATCAAATAACTGCTTAATATGAGAACATACATTTTCAACGAGCTCCAAACCCAAGTCTTTAACTGTTTCACCATCAGAATAATGAACTGAACCAATCAGATTGTTGAATTTGTCAACACCTTCAAGAACAATGCGAACCTGCAATATCCAGCTCAAATTGAGAATTTCCAAATGCCAAACACAGAAAAAGAGGAGAGAAGTTGTTGAGAAAATCCCTTACATCTCTGCTAAGAACACGTTGCTCGGTAAAGTACTTGGCTTCAGCTGCGAATGGATCAGAGGTAACTTCAATGGATGATGTTGCAGACGCAGCAAGTCTCTGAGCTGAGGTTAGAGGACCTCGTGACTCGGCAGAACCATCTCCATTCGGCTCATCTGGAACTGTCTCAGTAACACTTCCATTTGCGGTTCGCCTTCCCATCGATGGAGCCTACATTGAAAGAGAAAAATTGCTGACTGTGTTTCAAAATGATATGTTAAAATGCCAACCTCACATGCAGCAAGAGCAGAGATAAAAAGTTTCATTACCTGGAGTCCCGCAACAAAAACTTGAACAAACTGGAACTCTGGAAGAAGATAAACACGAATAGTACTTCCATCACGGACTTGCTCCACAATACCTTCCATGGGCTTGCCCTTACTTGCAGCTAAAAGACCCATGGCATCAAAGCCAGCAGAGTCCCCAATAGCAGAAGGAGGAAGATTTCTGATAGACGACTCAGCAGCACCAGGAACCTGGAGTCAGGTAACAAACCATCGCCAAAAATCAATAAAAAAAAGTAGTAAAATTTGGAGAACTAAGCAAGGAAGAGAAGACCAACCTTGCTCCAACGACCATATCCTTCCTGCCTAGCGAGCTCCTCGAGCTGTAGCAATTCTGCAATGTAAGGACTAACCTTATCCTGATTCTGCTGACCTTGCTCCCTAACCTGTCCGTAGTACAAGAGTTCCTCTCTCATGTAAGAAATCTAAGGCATTGCCACAACATTTCAGGCAACATAATCTCGAGTAAAACAAAAAGGGTATCACCTTTGCCCAACCATTTTTAACAACAAGCTTAGCAAGATTCTCGTTGCCAAGGAAAACAGAGCCAAATTCTCTTCCAGCAATAGCTTCCACTTTGTAATCCACCTTGAAAGCAACCTCCTATTGAAAAAGAGAAACATAATACTTCAGATGAGAAAACATATGTACTTAGCTGAAACCTAGTGTAATAAGAATTTTGACTTTGTACCTTTCCTATGCAAAGTTTCCTCAAAAATTCCTTGCTTTCCCATGCAAAAGGCTCATCTACACCTCCCCTGCGAGCCTAAAAAGAGTAAAATCCAAAAAGTAAAAGACTTGTCCTTTAAGAACAAATTATGATTGGTAGTGAGAAAAGGCTTTCGTGTCAAAACGTAGATAAAAACTCAACTCACCATCTTAGGTGCCATAAGAGAAGATAAAGTAATGGTCTTTTCCGGTGGGGGTCCGGGTCTGCTGTGGCTTAAAGCCGTGATCACTAAGCAGTCTCCGGAGGTTACAGCCTTGACTCTTCCTTTGAGCCATTGGTTCTCACTCGCCGTTGCCATGTTCACTGGCTAAGACCTGCACCAAAACACATATCAGCAAACAAAACTCAGAACTTTTCAACACTTTGCATTGGTAAAACTTTGTGATCGAGCTACAATTACATGCATCGATTCAAAAGGCTACAAAAAAAAATCCATCTTATAATAAATCACAAAAACGTACATTCGTATCGATCTGCACTATAATGGAGTAAACTAAATCCAAATCAAGCCCAAAAAAAAATACACGATCAATCACAAAACGTCGAAATCAGATCGGAATGATCAATTGAATCAACAAAACAGATAGATCTACAAGAATTATTCGATAATTCCAACGAACATTATTACCTTGGTTTAAAACCAAACTGAGAGATAGACAGAAACTAGATCTGGATAAGAGAAACAGCTCTCTTGTTTCCCTCTCTGATCCAATCTGTAATGACTGAACAAAAAGAGAAGAAGCTCTGAGTTTGGGAGGAACCAATTAAAAAAAAAAAAAACAGAGTTAAAACGGCGGATCTCGAGATAGGGAGAGAGAGAGAGAGAGCTCAGGGGATTAGTGCAGAGGTGAAAGAAATATAAAAACAGAGGAGGAGGAACACAAGAGGGAAGAGATGATTATGGTGTTTTGTCTAATTTGACCTCACTGTTTCGCATATATTACGTGTTGGTGCCCTTTGTTTTTGGGTTTGGGGTTAGATTTTATTTTTACGGAAAAGAGTTGGTTTTAAGGTCGTACCTGTGGAAAAGTAAGAATCAACTTGTCTGTTTCAACTTTACATGTTTTTTCAACTAAACACACACAATTTGGAACTCTATAATCTCAAAAGAGAAAAGAGGAAAATGTCATTTAGTTAACGAACTTTCAAATTTTCTGTTATTTATAGTACGAATTTTCTATACCGTTATGAATTTGTCGTTAACTTAGTTTTTATAACATCATCTTTCGTTAACCGAACCAAAATAAACATAATATCCTCAATTCTGTTAACAGAGCAGCTAATACATCATTAATCCATCTCTATTAGTGAAAAGTGACGTCGTTTGGCTAAAACGTAATCTCCAAATCGTGATAAATTCCAAATTCCGAAAATCAAATGATGAGTCTGAAGAGGTCGAAGACCCTGAGACAAAACATTTTTTATAAACTAGGTATTATATAATTTTCCGGTAAACAAAACAATGTCAGATTCCTTCGAATCAGACTCATATAGACAAAACAAAATGGCTTATAGACAAAATTATTTATTTCCAAATTTTTTCCATACATGGTTCATCCTCACCAACTGTCAGCTATAAAGGTTATAAATAAGGGGAACCAAATTGCATGTGACCATAATTAAGAGCGAATTTGCTAATAAATATCAAGTCAAGCTTTTTGTTTTGTTTTGTTTTGTTTTGAGTGTGTGAAAAAGGTAAAATTACAAAATGCATAAAGTCAACTCTCGCCGTTTAAACTTTTAATTATGAACCGTATTACAACAAAGTCGAGATCGAGAACTACAACTGATGAAACCAATAAGAGAGAGTTTAGAAACGCCAAGGTCCGCTAAAGTCAAAGGCAAAGTTAGTACTGCATTTAACAATTAAATTCCCCTACCCACAAAACTTGCCCCAAACATACAAAATTATTAAATACGTACCAAAGTCTATACCCACGCATTTCCCATTTCCTCTTCTAGAAAAGCAAAAACAAAACACACTAAGCGACACGAACACAACAAACTCAAACAACACGTGTTTGTTTCCACTTTTTATACTGATCAGATATTCAGATGCACTGAGGCTAACTCCAAAATTCCAATCACCGTCAGTCACGTTCGATATGGAAACAAAAACCCTTTCACGGATTTTTAATCATCATATACAATTTCCCTATAACACTTATGTTACTATTATTGTGTTTCATACAGAGAATGATCTGGTTGTGTGATGTACCAGACCACCACGACGAACGCATGATCGTCAACAACTGTCCCCAACCACATCTTCATTTCATAACATTTTGACTTTATATAGCTCGTTGAGACATAAAATACAATAAGTTATAACATAACTTCGTAACTTCTTTGATAACGAAACACAAAAGCATTGATTTGACTATTTTCCTAATTTAACAACAACAAAACTTGAAGAAAAAAAAAACAACTCAAAGGTGTAACTTTCGCGGAGGGATTAAAGCTCGAGGCGGATTTGGTATTGAGTCCTCCGGTCCAAGATCATCAATAGGCGGTTGCTTTCTATGGGCATCAGTGACCGATTGGTACGCCATACCCAATGCCAAAGCCTAACACACAGCCAAATATATGTATTTGAAGGTTACAAATATCAAATTCTACTCTTAAATTTCAATCCATTGAGCAACGGTGTATAAGATTTATCATCGTTTGGATTTACTTACGATATGGTCACGTTCTGGCGGAGCATAAATTCCAGCATTGGTTGTTGTCCTTCTCCGGCAACTGTTAGTTGGTGGATCCGATATGTTCTTGAAACCTGTTGGAATCACTAGTACCGGTAAACCCACAAGGTTTCCCATACAGACTTTCTCCCAGTCTGTAACGTTTCCAACAAACGCATCGACTGTAAAGCTCTTTTCGACTTCTCGAATCAACTTCCCACGAGCTCTCTGCGCCTATACAGGCATAATCAGATAGATAAACAAACAGACCGGACATAATCATCACAAAACCGACCCAAAAACCAAAATCATAAAGCGGGAACGGGCAAAAGAACCTGAATGTAATCTACGGCTGTAACCACACGAGTACGTCTTAACTCAACCGGCCATTGATCTTGAGCTTCATAGAGATCATCTTGGCCAGTTCTTTGCCATTCATCAAAATGAGCTAACATGTCTACATCCATTGTGAAATTCAGTATCCCTTGAACCGAGTCCACTGTATAATTTAGCTCAAAAGGAACCATATTGACACCTTTCGACCCAAGAACTTCCACCACCTGAAGAAGTCAAATGTCAAATCAACACAAACCCGGGTCATTTGTTCTGTTTGAAAACTATTTGTTTACCTTCATGTCAGCATCTTTAGTATACCCAACAGTAAGTTTTGTGATATCCACAGAGAAGGGATCTTCAAACGCAATATTTCTAGATGAGGGATCGTCCGGATCTTTCCCTTTGATAATGTCAAGGATTACAGCACAATCTGCTGCTGTTCTACAGAAAGGTCCTAGCTTATCCTGCAAACAAGAAGAGGAGTTGGAACTTAAAAAATTCTGAAGTTTTCAATCTGTTATAAAACAGCTGCTATTTTTACCATACCAGGCTCTCGGATATGCTCATCACTCCGGTTCTACCAACACTCCCAAATGTCGGACGCAATGCTGTTATGCCACACCGAGCTGCAGGGTATGTCATTGAGCCTGCCGTCTCTGAGCCTATGGCAAACGGAACCATACCTGAACAAAAGTTTTAATTTCCCCAAAAAAGGAAAAGAAACTGATATATAATCAAACTGAAACATAATATTCATACCAAAAAAAAAACACTGAAACATAATATTGGTTAATTTTTGATAAAAACTAACCAGCCGATGTGGATGCAGCGGGTCCAGCTGATGACCCGGTCGAGAATTCCTCAATATTCCACGGGTTCCTAGTCCGTCCCCCAAACCAGATGTCATCATATGCCAGAGAACCCGTAACCAGCTTTGCTACTAAAACTGCACCTGAAGCTTTTAGTCTAAACAAACAAAAAAACTAAGTTTCCAATTGACATTGCCAAGTTAACTACAAAAGATCAGAAAAGAAAAATCAATGAACATGGCGATATTTTCTTTTTAGTACCTTTTGTAAACCCATGCTTCAAAATCAAGAACTTGGTCTTTAAAAGAAGTTGAACCCCATGTTGTTTTGTATCCGGGAACCGCAACTATATCCTTTAAACCATATGGAATCCCATGAAGAGGTCCTACCAAGGCAAAAGAAAAAAAAACACACAATCAGAAACTTGAAAAACCAAGAAGTCACTAATCCATCAAACAGGATCTATCACATGAGAGTACATATACCGAGATAAGTTCCTTGAGAGAGCAAATCATCAGCTTCTTTGGCTTGTTTGTATGCTAATTCCTCAGTATAAGTAACCACTGCTTCGAGAACATGATTGTACCTATATATTTTCAAGAATCTCCATAGACAACATCAGATCAAGTAGAATTCCTTCAAAATCTGACTGCGAACAGAAGCTCCCATACCGTTTTAGTTGCTTGAGATAAATCCGAACAAGTTCCTTGGAAGTAATTTGTCTCGTCTTTATAAGTTCTCCAAGTTCAAGAACCTGCCATAATGCATTCTCAAATAAGATAAATCTACCCTTCTATAGAAATTACAACAACAAAAAGGGAGATGACTTACGCTCATGAAGGCAATATCTTTTTCATCTCTAGGGAGTTTTACTCCAGATACAGAAGGATATTTGAATCGCATGCCTTGTACTCGTGGACCTTCTCTGTTCCAAGACGGGTTAAACACGAGCGGGGACGAATTTTCCAACCCGCCATTCTTAGTAGCGACAAGTTTCCGGTTGGCTCGATATATAGGAACGTTCATTTCACTGACCCCCTTTACAATCTCCTGAATCTAGATACACAAACATGAAGTATCCATTGTAACTGATAAGTAAGCAACTAGCTGTTCAATATCCCATGACATAATTAGCACCAAACAGTTACAAAATTAGGATTCAGGTTCAGAGCATAAACTAGAGTTATAATAGAATATAAAAAAAGACTTACTTTAGTTTCATTGAAGAATCCAAAATCAATTAACTCAAACATGCTCTGCAGATGCTTAGCTTCCATAGTCCTATCTGATAGTTCAGTTTGAGTTATGTCTACTGTCCTGATCATAATAAACATTATAAATCACAACCAGCTAACTAAAACCACAAAATCGAATAATAAATATCATAATTTTTTTTTTGGGTTTACCTAGGCAAAGTTGTAATCTTACGACAAGGAATACACAGTTTCCGGTCCAAAAGTTTCTTAAAATATCTCACCATTTCTAAAGAAAGGCTCACATGGAAGAGACTCGGAAGAATTAGCCTCCGTGTAAAAGACCGTTAAACCTAGGAGTAGGAGTAGCCAAGCACTATTACGGCTACGAGGAGGTGAGCCTAAGCCACGCGTCGCCAAGCAAGGTCGTGCGCTTGGAGCACACGTGGCGATCGTTTGTGCTACCATGGCCGCGGTTGGTGACTCGCTTCTCTTTAAGTACCTTTGATTCGAAGAGAAAACGGAGTGAAAGAAAGTAACGGCCGTTGACTCTCTTGACCTTTGCTCCGGTGAGGGACGAACTCAAATCGAATCAAACTTGGAAGCTGGATTAACCTGTGAAATCGATCATTAGTTTAATTGGTGTTGCTTACAAATATATTATCCCAAGTCTGTGTCAACTATTTCAATGTTAGCTTATGGCTTAGTCTACTATTTCAATGTTAGTGAAGAAAAACGTAAAGGTGGATCATATAAACGTGTTGAGAAAAATAATAACACGAGTTAATCATACGCCGAAACTTTTGAATTTCTCCTTTTTCATATCGTTTAGACAAAATTGTACATGTACGTTTCACGTTTGATTGAGTTCCCATCGATTTGATAAACTATACAATAGTATTTGTTACAAAACAATATTGTATAATACAGCAGATAAATCATAAATCAGTGAAAACAGTTTGTTGATTGGCTGATTTCATTGTTAGCAATTTTTTAAAAGATGACACATGTGGTATTAAATAAAAGGGAGAATAACATTAAATAATTAACTAATGTATATAATTGTCCAGCTAGATTGCTTCGGTGCCTCAAAAAGAAAAGTAGAAAATATAATAAAAATCAAAGCTTTCGATTTGTGAAGAGAAGAATCGTACACCTTTCTTATCGTCTTCTTCTGCTTCGTCCCCATCGCTTCTCCCTAAAACATTCTTCGTCTACTAATTTTTGTTGGGTAAATCTTTTACTTCATCCTTTACAACCATTTAAAAAAAGGTGCCTTCCATTGTTTGTTTTGCTTAAAAATCTAATAGCTTTTCATGATTTTGAAGGGATCCTACTTTTGTAAAGTTCCCTTTTCTGCGTTTTTTAGCAATAAAGTTGTATGAACAAAAAGCAACTAAATTTTTCGTGATTTTCTTATTTTCAATTAAGTAGCTGGATTGGGAAATTTTCCTTATTCAGTGTTGTTTTCTCTTTTGTTATTTTGTTTATTTTCTCTTCTTCTTTTAAGCGATGAGCAAGACAAAAAGTTTTGATTTTGATTTTGTTTTAAAAGAATGTGAAGAGAATTGAAGAACCCTATTCTGATCTCTCGGTAGGACAGTTAGTTATATTCGATCTGCGATTCGTTGATTCAGAATTATAATATTCCTGGAAAACTCTGGAACAAGGTTTCATGATTTGATTGCTTAGCTCTGATTGTTGCCAATTTTGTAAAAGAATGTGTGTAGATTTGTAGATCAGTAGAGGTATATCTAAGTTTCTGAGTTTTGTTTATAACAAGTTCATTGATTGCTTACTAGATATTCTAGTAAATTAGTTTTGGATCACTTTGACAGTTTCAGTAATGTGGCTTTTCTCCGGATCTTCTTCTTCTCTATGGTGGTTCATATCTATGACTTTTATTTATTAGGGGCATTGTCAAGTTTTCTTTATTGCCTCTGATGGGATCATTTGATTATTTATTTTCTCATTGGAAACTGAACTTCAGATCCTCTTAACATCAATTCATAGTTTTGGTTTCTCCCGCGTCGTGTTTTTTGGATTTGTGAGTGATTTCTTATGTATCTAATTGGTAATTTTTCTGGTTCAGTCTCATACTCTGACCAAGATGCAGCTCAAGGTCCCTGAACATCAGGTTGCAGGACACATTGCTAAAGACGGGAAGCCCGGCCCCCTTGTAGATGACAAGGGTCGTTTCTTCAAGCCACTTCAAGGCGATTCTCGTGGTGAAAACGAGGTTAAGTTCTACGAATCTTTCTCAACAAACACCGAGGTTCCAGATCACATCCGCAGATATTTCCCTGCGTATCACGGCACTCAAGCAGTTGAGGGATCTGATGGAGCAGCCATGATTGTGTTGGAAAATCTTCTTGCCGACTACTCAAAACCATCAGTAATGGATGTTAAGATGGGTTCAAGAACATGGTACCCTGATGCATCTGAAGAATACATCCAAAAATGTTTGAAGAAAGACACTGGTACCACAACTGTGTCATCTGGTTTCAGGATCTCTGGGTTTGAGGTGTATGATCACAAAGAGTTGAGTTTCTGGAAGCCCGAGAGGAAGCTTCTTCGTGGGCTCACTGTTGATGGAGCGAGATTGACTCTGAGGAAGTTTGTATCATCGAACTCACTTTCAGACATGGGTTCAAAACCTGACTCTGCTTTTGTGTCTAGTGTTTACGGCAGTTCCAAAGGGGTATTAACACAGTTGTTGGAGCTCAAGGCCTGGTTTGAGAACCAAACGCTCTACCATTTCAACTCTTGTTCGATACTAATGGTCTATGAGAATGAATCAATCTTAAAGGGAAATGATGATGATGCTCGACCACAAGTGAAGCTGGTGGATTTTGCTCATGTTCTTGATGGTAATGGTGTCATTGACCATAACTTCTTAGGTGGTCTATGTTCTTTCATAAACTTCATTCGTGATATTCTTCAGAGCCCAGATGAGTCTGCAGAATCTTAGATTAAGTTATCTTCTTCTTTTTTGGTATTTTATTTTGATTGGCTGATTCCAAATTTTTGGATATAAACTCTTCTTTGTGTACTTGGATATCTAAAGAGCATACATTCGTACTCTTATCTCACGGCTTTTCCTATTAGGCATATAAATATGGTTCCATTTTTTTTTTTTTACTTTACTTATTTTGATTTGTGAAGAATGCTACCAAAAATTTTAGAGGCAAAAGAGAAATAATATAAACTAAAGGTAAACATTGGTAAATAACGAAGAGTTTGTTTGCAGTGAAATCCCAAATACTACTATAAGTATAGGGACTGAAACGAAATCGTCTTCTATTTAAATCACTCTGCTCTGCTTCCTCTTTTCAAATTCTCGTCTCGCGCGCATCGAGGAAGAAGACGACGACGACGAAGACGACGACGACGAAGACGATTGACTGAGAATGGTGCTAATATGTTTCATCTTGGATCTTCGTAATATCTCTCCTTCTCTGATCGGAGATCTAAAGCAGGTCTCTCTCTCTTTCCATTGTCAGTATAAATTTGTAATCGTAGATCGCTGAATCTATCTGTTGATCGAAGAATCTGATTATTGCTGCGAAGTTCGTCTCTCTGAATCTCGGATCTGATTGTTACTGCGAATTTCGTCATCCTGAAGCTTAAATTTGATTATTTGGGCGAATAATTTCGTCTTCGTTTCTGAATTTCGAATCTGATTGTTGCTGCTCGATTCTGATTCTCGGATTTTGATTGATGCTGCGGATTGTGTAGTTGTTACTGAGGCTGGGAAATTTACATGCAATTTCTTCTCCGGTAGATTCTCTCACTGATCGGATCGGTTTGTGTTATATCCTGAAAGATCGGATTTCTGGAAACGATCAGGTTATATTCTCTGTCATTGATCGATTGTTTCCTTCTGCTTTTGGTGGTGGTTGTGTATGGATTTTCACATTTTTAAGGATCTAGCAGTTGAAATTTGCTTACACACCTACTGGAAACTTCTGCCTTCGAGACTTCCATCACGCTGTTGACAGCTTGCCTTTAGATGCGTTTCTACCTGAGATCGATGAATCGGGAGCCATGTCTTGCGGAGGTATCTCTCTTCCTCGCTTTTCTATCTATCTCATTGTTTCCTGGTTAATTTAATGATCGTTTATCATACTGAATTGTTCATAGATCTTAAGCTATCAAGTGTTCTGTGTGATCGAGCTTTGTACTCATGGGGAGGTAGAGACATTATGAGGAAAGTTATTGTACTGAGTTCTTCCTTCCCTGAAGATATGGATTCTGACGCGAGAAATACTCTTATGGTCAGTCAAGTGTGTCAAATACTATATGTGTTAAAAGGTTTAGCTTGTTTTCTCAGTGCTGAATCCTTTTGCTTCAGGCTGCAGCAGAGAAATGTGTGTCGGTTGAGTTTCTTTTGTTTGAGAAGAAATCAAGCTATCTAAGCCATACGCAGGAGAAGATTAATAGATTCCAAAGATGCTTATCGGATCTTGACAATTGTTCATTTCAAACCTGCATCTCTGGTAGGTTCCATATAACTCAGGCTTTTCATATTCTTTTTCATACAGAGAGTTTTGAATAGTTCTGAAACTAATCTGTTCTATGAATTCAGATGGAAAATCACTTCATGGCCTTGAAAAGAGATGGCTTCTGGAGATTAAGGATGACACTGGAGAATCACTGCAGGCCCAGATAATCTTCAAAAGTAACCTTTTTGGTTCGGTGAACAAGATCTTCTGCAATCTCAGTGCAGCTGCAAATCAGATTGTCGACGGATTTATCCCTTGTCTAGTACTTAGCCAACCCCTTAACTTAAATAGTTGATATCTTAATAATCTATTCTTACCATAAGGCCGATGTTGGATAAAGTCATATTATACATTTCATAAGTTACTTCAGCTAATGCTTTTCCCACTACATTTTTTCATCCTCTTTGTTGCTGTTTACAGGTATGCAGGTGCCACGGCATCCCATTACGAGATACAGTGGAAAACAAAACAGAGAAGCTGCAATGCTCCATAACCAACCATGAACTTGGGAAATATGATGTGATTGAAAATTCTGTAAAAGTTGGCAACAGAACTGTCCTGTATTTACCTTCAATCCATAGCCTCCAGAAACTTCATCAAATTTCTTCCCAAGTTGAGTTCAATGTCATACAGAAGACTAATTTAACTTCTCTCAGCGAAGGTAAGGCTTTGAGCTATTCTACTGCACTCTGAATTCGGTTTTTGCCTCCATGGTTCAACTATACTACTTTGACGCAGGCCTACTACTTGGGGCACCTTACATTGTAAGCCCTTCAACCTGTCATGAAACAGACGCTTCTTCAGAAGAAATGGATCAACCAGATCTGAACACTCAGAGTAAGCACATTTTTCCCTAAAGAAACCCACATTGTCATAGCTCAGGTGTCTATAGTATAAGTATATACGCATGACTAATATTTTTCCTAATCAAGTAATCATCTATAAATCCAGTTTTTCAGGGACTATGTGGTGCTCTATATTCAATGGACCAAGGCTTGGTTTGTTCTTCAAACTGTAATCTAGACACCATGACAGTCGTGGAATTTCATTGTTATTACATTCTTCAACCGTCAGAAAATGGCCCAATGCTCCTGAAGGTAAAATTACATTACTCTTGACTCTCTTCCTGATTAGTATTTTACCTATGATATAATAAGTTTCTGTTATGTCTTGAGTTGTGCAGTTCCTTAGTTTAACAGACAACTGTTTGCAGAGATTGGCAGGGTCAGAAGAAGTCCTACCTATTTCCAGTGCCAGTCAGTTTGCAGAGTCCTCTATTCCTAGAGAAATCGAGATCTCTGTCAAAGGCGCTTTGTTAGAGGTCGATTTCATTTCAATTTTTTTATATTGATATCAAGTGATTAGACCTATAACTTGTCTTTTATTTCTGCAATTTAAACAGATTGAATCAACAGACTACAATCCTCTGACACACAACAGAGGCTTCCACCAAAAACTGAACCTCATTGTGAAGGAAAGTCTTCAATTTGGGTGATTATTCTCTTCTCTCTTCTCTTCTTCATTAGAACCCCTACAAATCTGTTACAGATCTCAAACTTATCTTTCTTATTTTTGGAAGCTCATTACATTCACACATAAAAGACGCAACATATGAACCGAGTTCAGTGTCTTCAGATTCTGTACTTCCAACGGCACAGACCTTTCCACACATAGTCAATCCAGAAATCCTTCAGGAAGTTCATATAATTGATGAAGAAGAACAAGCTTCCATTACTAAAGAATGGGAACAACTAGTAGTCACTGAGGAGGCTGTCATGAAGTCCTCTTCCCCGGTTATAACTACACACAAACGAAAGATAGACAGCCAAGCTCTGTCTCCTATACAGAATAACAACAAACAGTCTGATATGAAAACGTCAATGATTTTAGAAAGACTTGAAGCTCCGAGGAAGATGAGAGGAAAAGTTGGATCACCAAGCGTAGTCATTCATAGTCCCACCACATCAGATGTGTGTGTCTTGTCTCAGAAGAAGCCTCTGATTCCTTTTCAGACAACTCAGATTTCATCAAGCCAGCTCATGAAACCCAACTTCCAGAGACTGAAAAGAAAGCAGAAGTGAGCTTTAAGTAACTCTCAGGGTAAGGTTCTGTTCTTTCTTTCCTTTATTATAGTTACTCATGATAGTGAGACAGTTAAAAAGAGTGCTACGACATTTTTGTTTTTCAGCTGAGACAGTGTATAGGAAAGGATCTCGAGGAAGCTTGATATTTGGAGGAAAGTTAAGGTTCTGTAGTCTGCGTAGTAATAGACAAACATGATCTGGTATTTGTTGTTTAGTTTCCTTTCTTTTTTTTGTACAAAACCAAAACTATATCAAATCTCATTATATATGTACAATTTTAACTATATCAAATACTCTTAAGAGCATTGTTTAACATAGATCTTCCAAACGTGATTTTCTTAGAAATTCTCTTTATGGAAAATGAACTTGGTGGAGGTCTTATGAGAGAAATCCAGTGCTAAGTGTCGTAGCTCTTTCACTAATCCAGTTGCTCCACAATAAAACACTCCTGCCAATTTTACCAAACATTCACATTATTTGACATATACATAAATATGTGAGTGAGTGTTTGCTAACAAGAAACTCACCGACTCTAGTCTTAGGATGCTTCACAGCGATCTTTTTGAAAACGCTTCTCCAGTTTGGCCTAGCGAAATGGGACATGACACGTGTTCCTGACACAACGTCCACTCCATTCTTAACTTGGTTCAGCGACTGGAGCATCGTGATCAATGCGGACCTCGCGTCTCCTTCCTCGTAGACGCTGGTGCAGTAATTATGCAGTTCAATAACGTTGTTGTGGTCTGTTTCTGCCACTTCGTCCATCACGTTCTTGAACCAGTCAAAAGATCCTTGCTCTCTTGTGACCCAGTAGAAGTAAGCTCTCTTGGTTCTGAACGTCTCACTTTTTCTTGCTGGAGATTGAGGAGGAGAGACCATGTTGTGGATCGGTGACTGTCTTCGGTTACTGCCTTCTTCTCCACTGCCTTTTAAGTTATTGATTATGTCCTTAACAATACTAATCATCGGAGTAGCTCCAATTCCTAAACCCACTAGTAGAACAACTTCAAACTTCTGGTAGTCTTGCGCTGGTGCTCCATATGGACCGTCGATTAGGATTCTTGGATAGCTAAGTGATCATGTTTCGAAGATAAATTTCACAATGTTATAGACTGGTTATGTATTTATATAAGCCTCTATATATGCTTCAACGGTTTGAAATGAACCTAGCTAGAAAATAACTGATGAATAGTTTAGTTATTAACAAGACTTACTTAGATATGTTATCCTGGTGCCTCGGGGAGGCTATGTTCAATCTGTTTCCACCAAGAAGGTGTGGTTTACACAGCTGAGGTACAGACAAATACGAAGAAATTTACATCCTTGGACCCAAATTAATATCATGTGTTCATATGTTTAGGGGAAATACCTCAGAGAATAATGATCTTAACTGCCGAGTCCAATCTCCTAGAACTCTAATGTGGACACTGAGGTAGTCATCTCCCGGAGCTGAGGTAATTGAGAATGGATGCCTGTTTACATGTAAACCACTGTTCAGCTCAATTTCCATACAAATGTCTCAGATAATATAAGAGCTTTCCTTATTACCATTCTAAAGTAGAAACTGTTCTACAATTGAGATACATGTATTGTCCGCTCTTGTATCTGAAGTTGTTTGGTCTTGATAAGTGCAGCGACAAGACATTCCCTGGTAACACAGCAACCTGTCGAAAATGTAAGGTAATAATAAAACAGATGAATATATATACCGCAGTCTTTCTTTTCTTGGATATTTCAATGTAGAAATATTTATAGATTCCACCTTTAGCACTGAAACAGCCTCGACGCTTGACCTGAATGCACGAATCAGCCTTTCAAACAAGTAAAGAACCACCGGTACCATCAAATACATCCACGTCTATGAAATCATCACATGAACCAACGTCAGAGTCCATATTGCATCTGTTACAACTTTGTGTTGGGTCTCTAGTGGTTAGTAAGTTACTAACCGTTTTCTTGTACCATGGCTTGATGAGGTAGACATAGTATCCGTGAACAACAAGAAGTGAGTATACAATAACAAACAAGTGGTGAGAGTACCAGAAGGCGTTGAAGCCTGTTATTTTCTGAAGTGGTCCAGGAAGCTTGAGCTTACTACGTCTGAACCATGTTGTAGCCAATGTGAAGGCTATGGTCATTAGTGTAACCATTGCAATCCCCGTAACTCCTTCTACTGATTGCACAAAGTCCATATATCTCTTTGTCTGTGGCCCAAAATATTGCACCATTGGCTTATACTTGTCTTCATCAGCAGCTATCAGCCGGGGGAAATCACAGGCTAAGTGAGATGTAGCATGGATTCCAACTCCAACTGAAATTCCTATTGCTATGACCTGTGTAAGATTCAATCATAAGCATTCCTATCTGAAACCTTTTTTTTTAATACTCTCCAGCGAGCTAAAAGCGTTACCTTGTGAAAATTGAGGCTGTCATCAAAAGGAACAACAACACCTAACTTGGTTTTGGTCCGGAGCCAAGTGATGGTGTTCCTACAAACTGGTAACAAAATCATAGCCATGTTTAGTTTAAGCGTCTCTGCAGCTCCTTTAGCTACACAAACACACACTCCCATAACTTGGTAAGCTGATCTTTTTCGATACTGCATGAACTTCCAGGTAAACAGCCCGGCCATAGCACCTATCCATAGAGCCATCACCCACACTCTCTTCCAATTATCAAACACAAAATACTTTATCCATCGGTAAAAGCGCACCCCGAGATTCCTACTCTGCGGAACCTTGAGATTATGGCTTAGCATCTTGCTCAGATTCTTACTCTCCCCATCTCTCACATCTTGGATCGGCGATTGCAATAGAAGTATCTCGAGATTCTCTATCTGTTTTGCATTGTAGCAAGTGCCTCCAAACACATCAAAAAACACTCACAAACCAAAACACTTTCTAACTAACAAAAGATCAATTAAAAACAAACCTCATTCACAAAACATCACATACCATGATGTACCCATAATGATAGGGATCTAGCTCTTCCATAATCAAAGCAGCATATTCATCAGCTTGTTTACGAATATTATCCAGCTCGTTTGCAGAAGCACTCAAAGCTATAATCTGTACACGTACCACATGTAAATCGATCACAAAGAGCTTCAAGATTCCTGATAAAACATCACTACAAAAATCAAGATTCTACCTCTCTTACTTCGCCTTCATTCAACCGTCCATCCGAATCCTTATCGACCCTGAAGTTCACACCACAGTTCGATATGAAACTGGAAGCTCACATACAGAAATCACAACAAATGGTTTCAAGAAGAAACATTACATGGCGAAAAAAGTTCGTAGCCTCGAATCAAAATCTTGATCAGTGATCTGCTTCCAGAACTCCTTAAGCTCATCTATGTTTATTGAATCTCCACTTACGTTTTCCCTCCTCGCTAAAGCATCGAACAATGCCAATGCAAACTCCGTCGACTTCATCCCTGTAGCAAAAATTAATGTAAAAACAAAAAAAGTTTTGCAAAAAACAGAGAAATCTGAAAAACTCTGCTTCTGCTAACCTATACATTCACCGAATTTGAAACGGTGCAATAAACCATTGCTAGTCTTTGTAATCTCATTGAACTTTCTCTCAACTTCAAACCAACCAGTGACGCCATCAGTCTTGGTGATGAACTTGAGACCTTTGAGTGCTAACTCTGCTCTAGACTTGGAACGGTGTAGCCGAGCCTGCTGCGGCCTCGGCGGTTTTCTAGAAACGGAAGAAGCAACTCGTTTCAGTTCGCTAGAAACAGAAGAAGCTAAGCGTTTCAACACCCAGTTACTCCTCCCTGAACGACCTGGTCTAAGAAGCGAGTCATCCTCGTATCTCGATCCGGCGCCTCTATGGTCCGGTGACTTTAAACCGTGAACGGAGACGAAATCGTCGTGGATATCAAGAGTGATCTCTACGTAAGGTTGATCTTCCTCGTAATAGCTCCTCGTAGTCGTCGCTGCCGCGTTCTCCGACGACTGTCCTCCGTACGGCGTCTCTGTGCCGCTTGGATAGTAGTAGTGTCTCGTATTTTCGAAGTCTAGCTTTTGCATTTTTCACTTCGATTCCTCAAATCTTTTCTTTTTTGTGCATCTGAAACAAGCAACGAGAGAGACAGAAGATTTATGAAAATGTTGAAAAAGAAAACAGAGAGAAGAACTTGTAATACCAAAAGCATACACTATGGAATTAAATTATGGTTTTATATAGTTTAAAATGTTATAGATTTGAATCTTTTTCTAATATAGAAAGATTCAAAGTAGCATGAAAGGAGACTTTAAAATTGTTTAATGTTTGTTGTGTTGGAGTTGGTTAGAAAATTTCTTCAGAGTTGTTGTTATTACTTTTTTTTTTTCTTTTCTTCATGGTCAAATCTCCCGCGCATTACCGTGCCACGTCCAATGTTTAGACTTTTTAAGTTTTGGTCAGCATATTCCGATTTTTTTTTTTTTTTTAATAAGGTTTATCGTCGTCATATTACTATGCTCACGTTACATCTAATCAATCATCAAAATCTAAATTAATTAACCAATGGAACATTTATTTTAAATTATTCAGACATTTGCATTTTTTATTCACCTACCACTTGCAAATATGGTATTGATTATTTTTGGCTAGATTGATGATTTTGACTTTTGTTTATTTTTTTAAAATGAAGATATTACTCAGAAAATTATCATGTAATTACAATTTTTTTAAAAATGGGTATCCAACAAAAACCGTAGCTTATAGTAATTTGACTTGAAAAATCATTAAATTAATAATAATTTGACCTTGGAAACAATAATAAAAATATTTACAATAATTTTACCATATATTTTGAAGGTAACAAAATTTTAATTAACTGCTGTGTTTAAGCGGGAAAGTTATGCTATTCGGACGAAGAATAGTTTTATCCTGTAAGCGAGACAGTCCCAAACCCCAAAGCACATCGATTTGGGAGGGAAAGCCAAAATCAGTTTGGGGGAAAGGGTTTTGCTTTCTCTTCAGATTTTGTTCTTTCTTATATTTTCCTAATTTTTGTGTGATATATGTAAAGATTTCGATTTCGATTTTGATGAGAGACATGAAACGGCGACACTGCGAGAAAGTTTTGATTCGTATTCACAATATTGGTACACCATTGATTTCTGGGTCTTCTGGTTTACCCGTAGAGTCAGTTCATATTGAATCAGATAGGCCGTACACGATTGGTCGAAGTGGTAGTAGTGATGAGTTTTGCGATTTCGTCATTGATAATGTCGGTATTAGTAGAAAGCACTGTCAGATTCTATTTGATAGCCAAAGTCGCAAACTTTACATTTTTGATGGAGTGATTCTCTTGCCTTCGGGTGGTTTTAGTCAAGTTAGTGATGAGTTTAGGAGAGGATTAGTTGGTGTTGAGAATTTGGGGAGTTTGAAGTTTAGGGCTTCTTTGAATGGTGTGTATGTTAATCGTGTTAGGGTTAGGAAAGCTAAAATTCAGGAGATATCTGTTGGTGATGAGGTATTGTTTGTTTGTGGTAAGGAAGGGTTGTGCAATAAGCATTGTCGAGTTGGGTTTGTGCTTCAGGGGATTGATTTTGAAGGAAAAGATACTTTGATAGTTGAAGATAGATGTCGAATGACTGGAGTGTCGGTTTCTTCAGGACATTCTCGAGGAACCATTTCTAGTGGGAAGAGAAGCAAAAGGGTTTTTGCGCCGATGGAAAACGAGATTAATTCTCCATGTTCTGGGTTTTATCCACCTAAAGCTGTTAGCGTTGTTGATAGATTGAATTCTCTTGTCAGCTATTGTAGACATGTATTAAGCAGTGGTGATCCTGTATCTTGCCTTAGGCTATCTATTATATCAGATTCTGTAAAGGAATGCTCATCCTGTTGTACATCCAAAATGTTAAGGTCAAAAGTAGATATAGTGGCCGATAATAGAGTAGTCAAGAGTGCCGAGACTAATCATGAGATGGGTCATGGTTTGTCCGTTTTAAGGGTGAGGGACGAATTACCAATCCCGAAGTCACATATAGATAGAAGACTTGGTGTGTCAAACTTGATAAGTGAAGTAGAAAACTATGGTGCTGATTGTAATTCTGTCAGTGATAAGACTGCGACTAGGCTTCCTCTTGATGGAGGAAAAGAAAACGCTCATGATATCAGTAAGGAAAAAAGTTATCAATGTTCTCTCCAAGCACCTGGGAAGAACTTTTATCTAAATCGTCTTCAATATATTGAACAAAGCTCAACTGGTTGTCAACGGGTGGTGTCCTTGCCCGAACTTCTTCACCCTGTGGAAAGCATTTCACAAATCTTTATTGCAACATTTACAAGTGATATCTTATGGTATGTCAGAAAGAGTATCTTTTATATTTTCCCTAGTACAGTAGTCTAAAAATAAAATAAACGTGGATACGATATCTCCATTTGTTTCCCATGTGTGTTCAAGATTCTGACAAAGTTATATAAGCAGGTTTCTTACCTGTTGTGAGATACCGAGCCACTTGCCGGTGACTATTGCATGTCACAATGCTGAGAGATGTTGGAGTTCACACTCTGATGCAAGAACTACTGTTCCTTTGCCAAATTACCCAAATGTAACTATGGTGTACGTAATACCTGATCATATTTCCGAGAAACGAAATGATGTGTGGTTATATTCTTTCTTTCTCTTTTTAATTTAAACTTCATAATTTTTATCTGAAGTGTTTTTCTCTTGTTTTAGGTTTCCACCATTTCCCGAAGAAATTGCATTTGGTAAAGATCGCAAGAACTGTGGCATTGCTTGTCATCATCCCAAGCTGTTTATTTTGCAAAGAGAAGATAGCATCCGTGTGATTATTACATCTGCAAACTTAGTAGCAAGACAGGTAAGAGTGTAGGCCTTAGTTTATAGTAATGTAACTATGTAAGTGAATCACAGATGAGTCTCAGGCATCACATTGGCTATAATGAGGTTTCAGCTATAACAGAGAGTCTAATCATATTTCATTTTCTAATGGAGATTTATAATTTCAGTGGAAGGACGTGACCAACACAGTTTGGTGGCAAGATTTTCCACGAAGAGCTGACCCTGATATTTTATCCCTTTTCGGCCCTTGTCGAAGAAAAACCAATATTAGTTCTAGGTCAGATTTTAGTGCTCAGCTGGCTGGATTTGCTGCATCACTTTTAATTGATGTTCCAAGTCAAGCCCATTGGATTTTCGAGTTCATGAAGTACAACTTTGAACACTCAGCAGGTCACCTTGTGGCTTCAGTGCCTGGAATTCATTCTTATAAGCCATCTTATCTTACAGAACCTGTTTGCTCAAATACCGTGAGTAGCTTCATCTTCCATCTTTTATGCATGGGTTTTTTTATTAGTATCAATATCTTAAACACATTTTTTGTGTTCACTTAGTTGTTTTTCTTAAATAATTTTGAAAGTTTGATTGTGTCCTGTATATTTAGAAACTAGAAATTTTGGTAATGCATCCCTATCTTGACTAACTGTATGATTCTTGTTTAACAGATTTACAATGAAGAATTTGTGGGATCAGTTGAAGCATCTGTCGTAGGTCTCAGTTACCTTTTCCGCTCTGCCAATGATTCCACAGGAGCACAACTGAAACGACTGGCTTCATATATCTGCAGAATCCGGGAAAATTCTCTCGGAATGTTGGAACTTGTTTTGAGAAGAAATACAAATGTTCCTGCTGACGTGAATGCTGTGAGTGTCCTTGTTCCTAACCCTGATGATGATTCAAGAGACGGTAAGTTTCATTTCACGTATGACAGATGGTTGTATGTTCTTGACATGAATTTTCATTCTATGACTCATACAAATTTTCTTTTTGACAGATTTTGTCCAACTAGGCTTTTTGCCACGGAATATTGCAAAGTGGGTGTCTCCTTTGTGGGATATTGGCTTCTTTAAATTTGTGGGATATGTGTATCGGGATGAAGTCCTTGGTGCTGCTTCTTGTAGGAGCAACCAGAAGGTGAAACTAATGCTGCATGTATTACAGGTATGGTACTCTTCATATGCTTATTAGATACTTTGCATAAATAGACTATGGATACATCTAAAGATCTCTCATGAATTTTTTAAGGGAGTGTCCATTTCAGACGTGTCAAAGTTGATTCAACCTAATCATGTTGTTGCGTTGTGCTCTTTGATCGCTTCACTTCAGAGGTGTACTGGCATTTGGAGGCTACAAGAGGTAAGCTTGATTACTAATAAAACAAAAGAATCCTGCTTTGAATTCCTTGAGTTTTAATGAGTGTATCAGTATCTAACTGCGGTCTTCTGTATTGGGTTCCTCGAAAGGTGCTAGGCTGTTACAAGTGGCCCGAATCTCAGGAATCTGAATTCGTCTACAGTAAGTGCTTTTCATGTGATAATGGTAAACTAACACCTTGATAGGGTATTAAGTTTACATATTTTTTCCTTATTATAGGTGCATCCTCAATTGGAGGCTCAGCAACCGCAGGATTTCAAGCTGATTTTGCATCAGCTGCGGGTAAAAAAGCGTTAAAGCATTTTGACTCCCAGGAGTCTGATCCAGAGGTATTGTATTGTTTCGAAGCACCATTAAAAGCTTTCACCACAAGTTTTGTGCATGAAAATGTTTTGTCCAATATTCTTTGATCAGTGGGGATGCTGGAGTAATAAGGAAGAACGGGAAGCTCCTTCCATTAAAATCATCTTCCCTACCATTGAAAGAGTCAAGAATGGTCATCGTGGTGTCTTGTCTTCAAAATGTCTGCTTTGCTTCTCCGAGGTATATGCCTATTTTACACATGTATTATGCACAAACCTTTGTCTAGAAAGAAAAAAAAGGATTGTTTTGCATTGATCCTATAATGTGCTGGAAAATAGATATCTCAAAACTTTGATAATCTTGTGCAGAAAACCTGGCAAAAGTTGAGATATAACAATGTGCTTCACGATGCAGTTCCTAATCCTGAAGATAGAGTTGGACACCCAATGCATATCAAGGTAAGAACAAAGGAGAACTCTGCGTGGGACAAGATAAGAATTTACGAGTTGACGAAACCCTACTCTTACACAGTAGTATAATGTCTTTATAAACTATGATCAGGTGGCTAGGAGACTATTCACCTCCACAAGAGGTTCACGGTCTTCTTCATTTGGTTGGGTTTACTGCGGCTCACATAATTTCAGTGCAGCTGCCTGGGGACAGACCATTTCCAGATCATCCAGAAACAACCAGGACCAGTCCAACAATGCCATCAGATCAGTCAGTAAACTTCGTGTATGCAACTACGAGCTCGGGATTGTCTTCGTTTTCCCTCCACCACATGAAGAAACTAACTCATTCGATGGGTCTAAGATCAATGATATTCTGCTGCCGTTTGTTGTACCGGCTCCAAAATATGGATGGAGTGATAAACCGGCTACAGGTTTGGCAATGAAGGAAGCTTTGGCTGAGTTTCGGGAAGGCTTTAGAAGTTTATGTGGAGAAACTGAAGTTGAGGAAGAAATGGAAGAAATGGAAGAAGAAGAAGCTGAAACTGAAGCTGAAGAAAGAGTGGAGTTCGTTGCAGAAGAGGAGAAGGCTTATGCTGAGGCGTTGTGGAGCCAGGTTGAATCATCATCCTCCCTCAGGGCATCCTCATTGGGGGTATCTTAGGAGGCTAAGATACCCCCACTTTTCCAAAGAAAATCCTTATATAACATACTTTCTTTGAAAAAGTGGGGGTATCTTAGCCTCCTAAGATACCCCCAATGAAGATGGTCTCAGCTCTTGAAAACTACTACATATGTCCTTCGAGAAAATGACGAATTTGCCATTGTGTCTCTCTATATTGCTATGTAAATCCTAAACTGTAGTGTTGTCTGCAAATTTTGGGAAAATAATACTCCAAAATTAATATTTATAATAGTTAAACTGCAAATTTTGGGAAAATAATACTCCAAATTTTATTTTTTTTAATATTTAATTACTTTAATTTATTAATCTAAAGAGGAATAGTTAAATATGCACATATACAATTTTTTTTTTCTTTCTCAAACATTTAAACTTGAAAAAGTCTTCTGTCTATAAACATTCAAAGTTGAAAAAGTAAAATATATCATCTGTTTTTTTTTTTTTTTGTTGAAAAGGTATCCTAAGAGAAATTATAGCAGGATACAGAACTGGATCACCACAAACAATTATAGAAAACGAAAATGAAACTTAAAATTTCCCATCTCTTTGACAGTATATATAACCCATGGCCATCTTCCCATCAAATCATCCAAAAACAAAAAACAAAAAAAAAAGGAAAAAAAAAAACTAAAAAAAACTTTTTTTTTTTAATAAAACAAAATAAAAAATAAAAATAAAAAAATGGGATACACAAATGTGTCCATTTTATTAGGCCTGTTGGTGGTCTTTGTTTCACCAGTGGTGTTCGCAGATGATGTGACACCAATCCCAGAGACCAAACCCCAAGTGGAGCAGTGGTTCAAGACCAACGTTGCTCCATTGGCTCAACGTAAAGGCTTAGATCCAGCCCTCGTGGCTGCTGAGGCTGCACCACGTACCATCACCGTATGAAACATTCTATATATATTGTCCCAAACTCAACCTTGTGGTTACAGTACTAGATATACATTTTGATACAAATATTGAAATATATGTAACAATATTTGCAGGTGAATCCAAAGGGAGGTGAATTCAAAACACTAACAGACGCCCTAAAGAGCGTTCCTGCAGGGAACACAAAGCGGGTGATCATAAAGATGGCTCCTGGTGAGTACAGAGAGAAGGTCACTATCGACAAGAACAAACCCTTCATCACATTGATGGGACAACCCAATGCCATGCCCGTTATCTCCTTCGACGGTACTGCCGCCAAGTATGGAACCGTCGATAGTGCCTCTCTCATTATCTTATCCGACTATTTCATGGCCGTCAACATCGTCGTTAAGGTACACATATATGACCAATGTATTTATTAGTCGACGCCAATGCAAAAACTTCTCTCTAGATTTCGGATGATTTAATTTTTATATGTTGCATATATATATATGTAGAATACTGCCCCGGCGCCAGATGGTAAAACAAAGGGAGCACAAGCCTTATCTATGAGAATCTCCGGAAACATGGCTGCCTTCTACAACTGCAAATTCTATGGTTTCCAAGACACAGTCTGTGACGATACCGGAAACCATTTCTTCAAGGACTGCTACGTCGAAGGAACATTCGATTTCATCTTCGGAAGTGGAACCTCTATGTACTTGGTACGTGAACCACCCTGTATCCCATTATTCATACATTTTAAAGAAGTCTGAAATCTCTATATACATGTTGAATTTAAAAGGGAACACAATTGCACGTGGTCGGAGATGGTATCAGAGTGATCGCAGCACACGCAGGAAAGAGCGCAGAGGAGAAGAGTGGATACTCTTTCGTGCACTGCAAGGTGACTGGAACCGGTGGAGGAATCTACTTGGGAAGAGCATGGATGAGCCACCCTAAGGTTGTCTATGCCTACACCGAGATGACCAGCGTCGTCAACCCAACCGGATGGCAAGAAAACAAGACCCCCGCTCATGACAAGTAAGTCCAACTTCACATTACATTACATGATAGAAATTAAAGCTTTGTGATGACCTAGCTAATTGGTCTGGTCACTTATGCGGGTTCGATCTAAAATGACAGGACCGTCTTCTACGGAGAGTACAAGTGTTCAGGACCAGGATCACACAAAGCCAAGAGAGTTCCATTCACACAAGACATTGACGCCACTGAAGCTAACCGTTTCCTTTCCCTCGGCTACATCCAAGGATCCAAGTGGCTTCTCCCACCACCCGCTTTGTAAACTCTTTAATATTATTAACCTATTCAGATTAAAACTAAAACTATACTTAATCATCACCGAAATATGTATGTCGGTGTATTTTCCTTTTCCCCTTTTTGTATCAGTTTCTTTTCCAAGAGTCCGATCTCTTCTTTGAATATCATGGAGGAGTGGAGACTTGTATAATTTTGGTTTCATTATAATAAAAATGTTGTCTCGGTTCATAACTCTTATATATTTGTTTCAAGTACGGATTCTATTGTTTTGATGACGCTCATATATTTATATTATTGAGATTTTTCTTTTCTTGGATATATATAAGACATGCTATATATTATCAATATTTATATTTTTCATGTTTTTAGAAGATAAAACGGTCACTATGTGGATGAGCATTATTGATTGCGAACTTAATTAGGTTCTATAATCATAAGAATAAGGTCGGTTAAAACAGAAGTCAAAACTGAATGTTTGTCCCATATCAGACATTTCTTGTAACTAATAACATCTTATAGTATTTTATTTCAAGTTTATAATATGATTAAAATTTTTTAAAGAAAATATAAATTATCATAAAACCACTTATGCCGATCAGGAAATAACTGGACTATCATCTCTTTTAATACCGCCAAAATTTATCAATGGTAGTAACTTTAAATCTATATACCATCATCTCTTACAATCAAAGAAAACTTCACCGCTTTGTATCACTAATTGTATCAATAATTTGTTTTTTATTTTTATTATTTTGAATCAGATCAAAGCAAAAACAGTTTTACAATGTACGTGACTCTTTAGTCGAAACTAATTGAAAGATTAGACTGAGATATATAAGCCATTACAAAACCAAAAAACAGAAATAACAACAGAACATATCGATAATTTGATCTACAATTTAATCAAATATGAAAAGGATAATTTAATTTTTTTGAATATACATCTATAAATAATGGACAAGTATTATGTAATTAACTACTTAGTAACGTTCCCCTCTGTATGTTACTTAAACCTATGAAGCAACTAACCGATAAAACAAGCTTGGTACTTTTTCATGAGCCTAAAAAGAGCTAGATGTTAAATTAACAATGCAGTTCCGGTAGTTATGGAATGCCTTTTAAAGTATTTGAAATCTTTGATCTCTGATTAATTATTAGTGAAATGAGAATAGAATAAATGGAAAGAGATACTATTGAAAAAAATAAGCTACTTAATTGAATCACACAAAAAGTGCATCAGAAATTACTATTTTATCAAGATTGAAATAATCAAAAATGCATAAAGGAATATGAACCACACAAACGAGAATTGTCTAAAGAAGAGGGCAAAATACCACAAACGAGAATTGCCTAAAGAAGAGGGCAAAAGACCACAAACGAGAATAGTAAAGAGAGAGATATATCCGGTCAGGCATGGACACGATCCCGACAACAAGTATATATAGAGCCCCTTCAGCTGCAAGGCTTCTTCATCTCTTCCATTACTAAAGTAAATAAATAAAAATATTTTCTTTTTATTTTCTTTTTTTATATATTTTTAAATAAAAATAAAATAATACAAAATTAATAATAATAATAATAATAAATGAAGGGTTACATTTCTCTGTCCCTGATTGCATTTCTTGTAGCCTTTGCTACACCGGTGGTTCTAGCCGATGATATAACTCCAATTCCCGCAGAAAAAGCCCAAGTTGAGCCATGGTTCAAGGCCAACGTTAAACCCCTTTCCGAGAGAAAGGGCACACTCGACCCCCTTCTCGAAGCTGCTGAAGCATCACCACGTATCATCACCGTAAGTGATTCACAACTACTACTCTATATAGTACTTACCATCATCATCCCAGTTTTAAATATAAAGAAACCTGATGATCAAAATCTAATAAATATACTTTAATCGTTATACTTCATTTCTAGTTTCGGATTATTAAAATCATTTTAACCGAATTAGACACAAATTAAATCATTCAATTTAATTCGAAAATGCAGGTGAATCAAAAAGGAGGCGGCGATTTTACGACAATAAACGCAGCGATCAAGAGCATTCCTTTGGAAAACAAGAAACGTGTGATCGTCAAGTTGGCCCCTGGCGTATACAAAGAGAAAGTCACAATTGACATAGGCCGACCATTCGTTACATTGCTTGGCAAACCTGGTGCTGAAACCAACTTGACATTCGACGGAACATCCGCTAAATACGGCACCGTCGAGAGTGCCACGCTTATCATCTGGGCACAATACTTTATGGCTGCCAACTTAAACCTGATCGTATGTATTACATTCTCAAATACTTTATTGATATTAGTATATATATAACACGTACGTTAAAGGATTAGTTTGTAATGGTTTTTTTTGTTTTTGTATTTCCTATAGAATACTTCTCCAATGCCGAAACCAGGTACACAAGGACAAGCTCTAGCTATGAGGATCAACGGGGATAAGGCTGCTTTCTACAACTGCAGATTCTATGGATTCCAGGACACTCTTTGCGACGACAGAGGCAACCATTTCTTTAAGAACTGTTACATCGAAGGAACCTATGATTTTATTTTCGGAAGAGGAGCTTCCTTGTACTTGGTACGTGTATACTTTTACTTATTTCGATATTTTGAACACATTTTATATCGCATGACTAATTATTACACCGTGTTTTGTTTTATCTATAGAATACACAATTGCATGCTGTTGGAGATGGATTAAGAGTGATCACAGCACACAATCGTCAAAATGACAATGAGCAGAATGGGTATTCGTTCGTCCATTGCAAGATCACTGGAGATGGAACCGGAATCTACTTGGGCAGGGCTTGGATGAGCCACCCTAAGGTCGTCTATGCCTACACTGAAATGACCAGTGTCGTCAACCCGTCCGGATGGCAAGAAAACAGGACCCCCGCTCATGACAAGTAAGTCTATATCAATTTCACTCTAAATCATGTAAATGTGCATGCAGTGATGATCTTGTTTTGAACCTTGTATTAACACTTGTTGACATGATGAATGATATAGGACGGTGTTTTATGGAGAATACATGTGCACGGGACCAGGATCACACAAAGCTAAGAGAGTGGCACACACACAAGACATTGACAACAAAGAAGCTAACCATTTCCTTTCTCTCGGCTACATCAAGGGCTCCTCATGGCTTCTCCCTGCTCCGGCTTACTAAATTAACCACACCCTTCATAACTACAATTCTATATTTTTCACTAAAAGAAAAATAGAATTGTAGGTTTTATTTTCGGAAAATCCTCTCCTTTTGTTATATATGATGGAAGAGTAGAGACTTGTCTAGTTTTGGTTTTATTGTAATCAAAATGATTATTATATTATATTGATAAGAGTTAATTAAACACATCTTTCGTCAATTTATTCATCAATTAAACTAAATGATCACCAAAATCCGGTTGGTTGGACATGAATGGTAGCGTGAATCAAATTTAATGATGATGTGAATTTGTGATTAAGGTGTGACAATGCGATTGAAATTATGAATTTATTAATATTTGGGGAAATTTTTCTTTTATTAAAAAGGGTGCATGTGTTTTACTAAAATTGCACATCTATGGATTGTGTCTTAAACAATACTAAAAAAACAATAAATATTACAAAAAATATTAATAAATTTAATGATTAAAGGGTCATTTTATTGGAGATATCTTTCTCCTTAATTAGTATATCTGCAAAGACATTTAAGACACAATGTCTAAGTTTTAAAACACCTGAATATTTTTTTAGATACATATTATATTTTAAATATATGAAGACACCTTCATAGTATGAGGGATATATGGAGATCGTCTTATACTTCAGTTCATATACAATTCCAAATCATGTTTTTCTCTCCAATTTTTTATTATCATTAATTTCAAATATTGATAAATCTATAATATTAGAGAATTGCGTTCTGATAAAAATAAATATTGTATGAAAATAAAAATTTATGACTTTGGAGGAAAATGATGTAAAGTTTTTTTTCATCTGGCAATGGGTACCACCATACACATGCACGTAGAAATAAAACAAAAAGGTTTATATAAAAAAGGTGTGAAAATCATTGACGCAGAGCAAACACCAAGATTTAAGTTACCACTGAACTAATATACACATGCACAATCAAAAACTTTGAAAAATGTCATTCGACCTAAAGCAAAAAAAAAACACCAAAATTCTAGTTACCACTGAACTAACTATTCATGTCTGATGTCTCACAAATTTACATCCAAACATAAATTGTTGTTTAGGTCTTTAATTTTGGTAAATTTATAAATAGATGATGCAACAATAGAGTTCTCTTTGGAGGAGTCAAATATTCAACATGTTGACTTTTGCCAACTGTAAAGTATCCTTTTCGTAGATGGTGATAGATGAATTTACAAATTTAACTACAAGAAAAATTACCAAATTTGTATTTACGACAAAACCAAATATTTAGAAATGCTTCAAGAAATATAAACCGCAAACGAGAATAGTACAAACAAGATCTGTACGGTCAGACATTTACCAAGCAAGACAAGTATAAAAACCCCTTTAACGCTTCTTCATTTCTTCCATTCTCAAAGTAAATAAGATTGTAGTAAAACGTAGTTTTTTTTTCTACCAATTCATTATTTTCTTTTATTTTGTAAAAAAAATAAAAGAAAATAATAAAAGATGGGTTATTACATTTCAATGTTTGTGGTTGCATTTCTAGTATTTTTTGCTTCGTCCGTGGTTCTAGCCACCGATACAGATCCTATTCCAGAAAACAGAGCTCAAATCTCGCAATGGTTCCAGACCAATGTTAAACCCTATTCCCAGAGAAAGGGCACGCTAGACCCAGCTCTCGATGCTGCTGAAGCATCACGACGTGTCATCACCGTACGTTACTATATATTCCGACTTTTGTTTGGTTTCAGTTGAGTGTGTGTGTTAATTCGAATGAAATTTTAAAAACTCATTGCATGCAGGTGAATCAAAAAGGAGGGGGAAACTTTAAGACATTAAACGAAGCGATCAAGAGCATTCCGACAGGAAACAAGAACCGTGTGATCATCAAATTGGCTCCTGGTGTATACAATGAGAAAGTCACGATCGACATAGCTCGACCATTCGTTACATTGCTTGGTCAACCTGGTGCGGAAACGGTCTTGACTTACCACGGGACAGCCGCTAAGTACGGAACCGTAGAGAGTGCAACTCTTATCATCTGGTCTGAGTATTTCCAGGCAGCTAACCTCATCATTAGAGTACGTGAAATATATTTTCGTTCTACGCTATTACATTACGTCAAAGATTGATTCCTACTAACCTAATGTATGTTATTCTATAGAACACTGCTCCAATGCCGAAACCAGGAACACAAGGACAAGCTCTAGCAATGAGGATCAACGGTGATAAAGCATCTTTCTACAACTGTAGATTCTACGGTTTTCAAGATACTCTCTGCGATGACAGAGGCAACCATTTCTTCAAAGACTGTTACATCGAAGGAACCTATGATTTTATCTTCGGAAGAGGAGCTTCCTTGTACTTGGTAACTTTATTATCTCTATTAACATGATATATATATAACACATGCTCTTTTGATCATACATAATAATGTTTATATTAGAACACGCAATTGCACGCTGTTGGAGATGGGTTAAGAGTTATCACTGCACACGGTAGACAAAATGCGAATGACCAAAGTGGATACACGTTCGCGCATTGCAAAATCACTGGAACCGGAACCGGAATTTATTTGGGCAGGTCTTGGATGAGCCACCCTAAAGTCATCTATGCATTCACAGAGATGACTAGCGTGGTCAACCCATCTGGCTGGAGGGAAAACCTCAACAAGGGATATGACAAGTACATAACATTTTATCATATATCATTTCATTAGTTACATATATTAACTCAATTAATTAACTAGGTACATTTAAAAATATATCTGATTATAAACTGCATGAATTTTCGATGATATATATAGTGTGTTGTGTGAAAACAGGACGGTGTTTTATGGAGAATACAAGTGCTTCGGACCAGGGTCACACGTAGAGAAGAGAGTGCCTTACACACAAGATATTGACCAAAACGAAGTTAGGCCTTTCCTCACTCTTGGTAAAATTCAGGGTTCAAAATGGCTACTTCCTCCTCCCAAATACTGAAAATTTTTCTTAAAGCAAAAAACTTGGCTGTGAGTTTGTAACTGTCCTTTGTTAGAGATCAAATGGAATCCATCTATTAATTTATTCTTTTTGTATTACTTGAGATACGAATACGATTAAGAGTTTTCTGTCTCTTTATATATAAAACTATAGTGCATCTCGCGTTTCAATATTATTATAGCCCTGTTTTTCTTCCTTCATTTAGTAAATCCTATAAATTAAATCTACACAATATACACGATATATATTTTTTTTTTTTTTTTGCGTAGAATATCAAAATCAAGTTAAATTATATATTCGCCAATCGCCAACCACTGGGGCTCATGATATGTTTTGAAGTAGAAACAAAAGAAACCGTCCTTATCTGTCCATGATATGTTTATTATTAGAATTTTGGTTTTTATAACAAAAGATAACGTAGAGACAAAAATATATATTAGTCATGCACTACACACATTGTCTAGATGTCATCAATTTTTTATAGTTCTATGTTTAACTTTTTTTTTCTATTTCCGTGTATTGTTTAAGTTATGAATTACACAGTAGCTAGCTTCTTCTCGCATTCGTTTTTGTCGGCATCAGCTAATATATATATAATCATATAGTCATGATGCATGCATAGTAAAATATATTACTCTTAATTAAAGACCTAATTAAAAAAAGGAAATTTGGATATGAACACCGACGAAGGCTCCGAGTAGCCGCGTCACAGCCAGGTCAGCAAAGAGTCGCCATCCAATTAAAACAAAACAAAAGCTTTCTCTACGGTTCAGGATAGCAACTTCTGCAACGTGTGCGTTCGAGTCTGACTAAGATACCGAATCTGGTTCCTACGATTTAAGACCATCCGATTTTTTAACGGCTTAGATTGCTTAGAACAAGTACGATGAACGTCACGTCCGCAGGGAATCACGTCTCCCTGAATAATGAACTTCATTTCACCACTCCTTGTTTTTCGCATCTCCTCGTGACAGCAATATTGACGGTCAATATTATTATTTTCGGTTTCACGTTTTCGTGACAATATAATACATAAACAACATATTCCCTATAATGTCAAATGTTTTAAATAATTACTATGTTGGTCATATTCTACAGTATATTCGGATTTATAATTTCACATATTATGTCAAGATGTTCCTAAAATACCCTTTAAAATAGTCTTCCCTTTTTTTTTATAATAATCGAAGATTAATGTCAGTTCATTGCACTAGAAGATATAGATGCATGTTTCAAACGTGGACCTTATGTAAGCAGGTTCCGAATGTTTATCCATAATTTGCTGGACTATATGATCTGTATGGTAAAATTGTATTCCCAAATATTAAATGTCTGATAAGTCATACTACTATGTAGAACATAATTTTATGGGAAATGAGAGTCATATAACACCGTCCCTAATAAAAGTCTGTCCCAGCTTCATCTTTATTGGGGACTTCCACCTACGTCCTGAACCCAGTAAAAGTTTTAAAAAGAAACCAATCATGATTTAGTTTGTTTAGCCTATAGAAAAATATAATATGAATTCATTTTACCATATTAAATACAAACGAATAGATCTTTTAAGATGTTGTTATCAAATTCTATTTTGTTTATATGGTCAAAATAAGTTTTTACATAAATCATTTTTTCCTTCATTTTTGAGGTTATAATTTTGACTTGTCCTATATATTTATATATATATAGGAAAATTGAAACTGGGATAATTAGTCTTTAATTTTTCTGACCAAAAATAATTTTTTCTTTCTAAAAGATTATATATGTTTGACTTTAAAGAGATAGATGTCAAAATAAAACCAAAATCCGAAATAGATAATTAGGGGTAAAAGAGTCATTTAAGAAGATAAGTTGATGTGTTGTATAGTCATCCGTCTGACGTAGGATATGTCAAAAATATCCAATCTCATTCAAATTACGCTTTCTCTTCTCTTTCCCCTACAAATACTCTTTTCTTCTTCTTCCCAATTCCAATCACACACAATTACAACATAAACCAAAATCCAAGCTTTTTCTTACCTTTTTCTGTTTTCCCCCATTTCAGTTTGGTTGATTTATCCGATCATCGGATACAAGTTGAAACCTTGGATCTTTTCGATCACTTGGATTTTGGTTTTTTTTTCTTCTTCTTCCCATCTGAGTTTGTAATCTCATTTCTTTTTTCTTTAGTGAAAGAAAGCATGAATGCTCTAGCTGCAACGAACAGAAACTTCCGTCATGCATCGAGAATCCTGGGTTTGGATTCCAAGATCGAGAAGAGTCTTATGATCCCATTCAGAGAGATCAAGGTTTGACTTTTTCCTTTTTCTCTTTTGGGGTTTTGCAACTTTTTTTTTTTTTGTTTTTGTTTTAGTCTCAATGGTTTTGGGGTTTTGATTTGGAGTCTTTGGATCGCAGGTGGAGTGTACGATTCCTAAAGATGATGGAACTCTGGTTTCTTACATTGGATTTAGGGTTCAACATGACAATGCTCGTGGACCCATGAAAGGTGGAATCAGATATCATCCTGAGGTTGGCTTCTTCTTTCATTTCCCAAGCTCTTTCGTTGTCTCTTTGGCTAAAAATCTTACCTTTTTATTGAATCTTAGCGTTTGAAATCGAAACACTTTGGTGGGTTTACTCTGTAATTGGTTAATCTAGGGATCTGGAATTTAAAGGGTTGTTTTTGTTTTTGGTTTGAAGGTTGATCCCGATGAAGTGAACGCACTGGCTCAGCTGATGACTTGGAAAACTGCTGTTGCAGACATTCCATACGGTGGAGCTAAAGGTGGAATCGGGTGTAGTCCTCGTGACTTGAGTTTGAGTGAGCTTGAGAGACTCACTCGTGTCTTTACCCAGAAGATCCATGATCTCATCGGTATTCACACCGATGTGCCTGCTCCTGATATGGGCACTAACGCTCAAACCATGGCTTGGATTCTTGATGAGTACTCCAAGTTTCATGGTCATTCCCCTGCTGTTGTCACTGGAAAGCCCATTGTAAGATTCTTATTACATCATTCATTTAAGTTGGTTGAATCTGATGGTTATTCTCTGGATTTGAACTGGTTGATTATTCCATGTTTGTGTGATTTACCAAAGTTTTTAGCTTTCTGGGGTTTAACTGTTGGATCACCTTTGTGTAGGATCTTGGTGGTTCACTAGGTAGAGAAGCTGCCACAGGACGTGGTGTAGTCTATGCCACTGAAGCTCTTCTTGCTGAGTATGGAAAATCGATTGAGGGCTTGACATTTGTTATTCAGGTAAAATAACTAATCAGCTCATCTCAGATCTCAAGCTTAATTTTTGTATCATATGATGAGAAAGAGAAGTTGATAGATTTGTATAATATGTCACAGGGTTTTGGGAATGTTGGAACATGGGCGGCGAAGTTGATCCACGAGAAAGGCGGTAAAGTGGTTGCAGTAAGCGACATTACTGGTGCAGTCAGGAACCCTGAAGGTATCGACATCAATGCCCTGCTGAAACACAAAGACGCAACTGGAAGTCTCAATGATTTTACTGGTGGAGACGCTATGAATTCAGATGAATTGCTCATTCATGAGTGCGATGTTCTCATCCCTTGCGCTCTTGGTGGTGTCCTGAACAAGTCAGTACAAAAAACTTCATTCATACTATCTACATTAACCTTAGATATTCACTTTCTGATTCTTAAATTTCCAATATTTGCTCAGAGATAATGCTGGAGATGTGAAGGCAAAGTTTATAATAGAGGCTGCAAACCATCCAACCGATCCAGATGCTGATGAGGTAATGCATCGATAACACAATAACACAGAGACCCGTCCCTAAAGCCTTTGAAAATTCTAATCTTAATCTGTTTGGTTTTGGCAGATTCTGTCGAAGAAAGGAGTGATTATACTTCCAGACATTTACGCAAATGCAGGAGGAGTGACTGTGAGCTACTTTGAGTGGGTGCAGAACATTCAAGGGTTCATGTGGGAAGAGGAAAAAGTGAACTTGGAGCTGCAAAAGTACATGACTCGAGCCTTTCACAACATCAAGACAATGTGCCATACTCATTCCTGCAACCTCCGTATGGGAGCTTTCACTCTTGGAGTTAACCGAGTCGCTAGAGCCACCCAGTTGCGTGGTTGGGAAGCTTAATTTAGCTGAATCCCCCATTTATACTCTGTTTTTTTTGCTTCATTGTTACTGAAAATCATTGAGCTTTCGAAATGGAAAAGAAAACAAAATGGATTGAATAAACTAACAGATTGGAATAAAAGATATTATTGCATTCTATGATCCTCCTGCCCAATCCATTTCTCCAAGCAAAAAAAATTCAAGTAGAAAAGTAAAAAGCACAAGTTTTAGTGTTTATCTCCAGTTGTTGCTTGCTTCTTCATTATAACTATTAAGGATTCTGATTTTATCTTCTTAAAATACATTTGTAGAACAGGAATACATTTGAAGTTCCCAAAAAGTTGTTACATATACCTTCAAAAGGTTTCATATGTAACATATCAAAACATGATCCATTATACTAATGTATCAAACAGCAGTGGTGACTTGACTATTACGATGGATCGATTGTGAATCTTCGTCATATAAATGCATTAGAAGATTCCTATGAAAATTTCTAACCAAAGAAGAAGGCTCTAAAAGCGGAGAGTACATCGTCCTCATAACCATCTCTCTTTGTAGTGAAGAACAATACTCGTTGTAAGCAGAACATGTCACATTCAATTGGAACCCTACTCCAAATAAGAAGTCCACCTCTAACAAGTTCATCTCCTCTGTGGTGATTCCTCCAATTTTTGCATAATATGCATTATTGTAACACCTACATTTTTATCAATTTCAGATCCTTTGTTAGAGATGAAATGTCTAATATTTCAATATGTCATCAGTCTGTCTGGAAATAAGCTTGCATGCATCAGTCTGTTAATTTCTTTTTTTTTTTGTATAAAAAAAACTCTAATGTAAGTACAGAATATTAATGTTAAGAGATTAGAATTGCCATTCTAAAAATAGTTTTAAGTAAATCTATAAAAAGAGATGAGAGAACTTACAAGTCATCCATGAACTTGGCAGAGATCAAGACGCTGGTGATAATGAGCCTATGGACATTACGAGAATCAATGGGTAGAAATGGCTGTTTTTGTATGAACCGATCCAAATATATATAAGCGACTACGTAACACGAGTCGCTACAATTTGCATACTTAAAGATCCTCTGCATATAGCTTTTGATCGATATGGTAGGTTTGGTCAGTGCAGAGAAAGCTGAGATCCTCTGGTGTTTTTCGAACGGACGGCTCTCATCGTCGTTCATCTCCGACACTCTTTGTAGTTGAGATGCCATAGCCGTTATGACATTTGGCAAAATGATCTCAGCCATCGGTTCTTGATCGTGAATCATATCTGATCAGCTATTGGAGAGAGATGTGTAGGCTTATTACATGGACCGAGTTTGTTTTGTTGTCTCTTCTCTTGCCTGTCGGTTTGGATGTTTATATAGAAGAAATTATAGTATTTAAATGTATATGTAGAAAAATGCTTTTACATTAGTCATCCTAATGATTATTGGTTTAACTACAAAATTCTTCAATAGTTATGATTATTTTTTTTCTTTCTTTTTTCTTTTATCGACAACATGGATTAATAAAAAGTTACTACGTAAGTATTCCTTTCGATTAATGGTTTTTTTGGAATTTATTCTTAGCTTCAACCACTAAATTTTTGGACCATTTGGCTGGCATATCCGAGACACACTGATCGGTTCAGAGTCTTATTAGACTAATAAAATTATTTGGTTTATAGATGAAGGCTTTTAATATATAAGATTGAAAATATAAGATTATGAAAAGTAATTAAAGGCCTATTGCCTGACATTGAATTGGATTATTTTGCCTTATAAATTACGTCGGTGAATCGGTGAAAGAAAAAGGAGAATAAATAATACTATCATGACGAAGAATAATCTAAATAATCTTAAACAGCTTATGACCATTAGTCCATTAGTGCCGACAAAAAAAAAAAAAGTTATGACCATTAGTAACAACTTACTTCGAATTTTGAAGATACGATATTAGATAATGCTAGACTGAGAGATTTGGTTTTCGTTAGGATAAAATTGGTTAACCATCAAACTAGTTCCCCCTTGTTCATTTTTCTGACTTTCACTTATTTTCTAGACTCTATCAAATGTGTATTTTAATAAACTTATAAGGTCAATGTATATGCAAAAACTTATTGGTATTAGTTGAGATAATACGCAATGTTTTTAGTCCCAGTAGAAGGATGCCGTGGGGCGGAGTGACAAGAGCCAGGACGAAAGGTGCCAAACACGTTGAAGAAATAATGAGCAACATGTTGTGACTTGTGACTATGAATAAGATTTGTGTATATTTAAGTTCACTGAATCTTTTCATGTCTTTTTCACTTCCTTCTCTCGTTATTTATTAATTGGGAATATCTTATAGAGTAATGTACTAATAATGCTGATGCTCAAGAACGGTGCCTTGTTTTTTCTTCATTAATATCATAATATGATTTGTTATATCACGTCTTATATTCTGAATGTGAAATCATTTGAAATGGTCAAAGTTATATCTTTTCCTCAGTTATTGGATTTACATATGAATGAAAAAAAAATGTAATAAGACGAGAATGTATAGACATTCATTACAAAGGCACAAAACTTGGAGACTTGGATGTTTCAAACTTTTAAAACACTATATATCAAATAACGTAACGTTAAAAGGATCACATATATATTAGGTAAGAATTGTCGTTTCGAAGAAATAACAAGATGACACACCGTGTGCGAGAAGGAGGTCTCAGGTCTCTAAAGAATTCAGAATCCACTAAGATGTCTCAGCTATTATTTTGATGTTGAGAACAGTGAACAGATGCTATTTGCTCGTAAAGCTACAAAATGGGCCTATGACAATTTCAAGAAATCAAGAATCATGTAATTGGGTCAAAAAATCATTTTCAAAAATACTTCACTTTTAACTTATAAATGACTGTGATAACATAGGATTCCAAGAGAATGCACATGACTTATTCAAATAGACAAATACTATATCTTAGTTGAAGTTAAGCAATTAAGATCTGAGATGATCCCAAATCTTTTATTATATATGAGCTGAGAATTACAAAATAATACACACACTCACACACAAATAAACAGGTAAATAAACCCTTTGTTTTTGGGAGAAGTTGAAAAAAGGCATGTTTGATTAGCCGTAGCATCGGATAGGGTCCTTGCAGCTCTTTGCAGGGGATTGTGCGTTGCCATACATCCCGCCTTTCACGAGGAATTCCTGATGATATTCTTCAGCCTTGAACAACTTCTTTGCTGGTAAGATCTCGGTCACAATCTTGTTCTCAAGTTTTGTCTGCTGTTTCTCTAGAGACTCACGTGCTAGTTTCTCTTGCTCCGGTGTGTAGTAGTATATACCTGATCGGTATTGAGTTCCCTCAAGTTCTCCCTGCAACAAGTTTAAAGATCGGTTAAGAATTGTACTTTTTCAAGAAAAAATTATGCCTACCGTGAACCATCACTTTCACTATTAACAAAAATAAGCTAAAATTGAAGACAAACACAATCAAATCGAAGTTCAGGACAAGAACACAAACTCTCTCTAAACATTACCATACTTGTCTCTACACTACACCAACCATCACAATCAGATTTATGCAAATATTTGACAAGAGAAGATAGATTCCACCAAAAAAAGATAAACCAAAAGTCAACGTTCTTGAAAGTTTCATGACTGGAGAAGCCATTGAACCAAGCAGATCAAGAATCAAAACAAGAAAAGGCAATACCTGACGATTCAAGGTGGTGGGATCATGTTTAGACCAGAACAAATCAAGAAGCGTCTCATAAGTGCACTCCTTGGGATCAAACTGAACCCTAACAACCTCTACATGGTTCGTGGTGTTCGTACAGACAACCTCGTAAATCGGATTGTGTGAGATCCCCTGTGTATAACCAACCTCAGTCGCAGTCACGCCAGGGATCCTCTGGAAAGCAAGCTGAACTCCCCAGAAACAACCTGCGGCGAACTCAGCAAACTCGTTTCCCGGCGCCGGGACATCGTTGTCAGGCTCCTCAGCTATCGGAGAAGGAACAATCACAGGTGCCTCTGCTAACTTAGCAGGCAGCTTGAACAAATACTTCTCAGCTTGGAGAGAAGGAGCAGCATCAGGTGTAGTATCAACGACTTGAGGCTCCTGAGCTTCTAGAGAAGAATCCATAGCTTAATCAATGTGACTTTTGGTGATGACTTTTTTACTCTTAAAAGTGTATTGTTGTTGATGATGAAGCCTCTTGATGCTTGTTTATATATAGAAATTAGCGAGTCATAGTCAGAGATTAACAGCTACGTCAACGCTAAGTAAGTTTTTTTTAAATGATGTAGTTGTATTTTGACACACCACAAAAACACATGGAATGTAAAATTTAATAATATGGTCAATTGTTAACATGTAACGCGTCATAATTAGATTTAACATTGTCTATTAAACAAATCAATGAGAACAAACCAGAATCAAACGATTAGTCTAAAAAAATATCATTCCATATTTGAGAAATATAATTTTATGCACTGATCAAAACTTGGACCATATGTTATTTTTTTGTCGCAACTTGGAAAATATGTTATTGCGTAGCGACTTGTGAACCGTTGACATTGATTTTTTTGTTGGCTATTAGTATTCTAGACCTTTCTTCTGTGTTTTTATTCCTCTTTCTCTTTTATTGTCGTATGTTAGTTATAAAGTTACACGGATGACTATGACTTGATAACGCATTTTTGCTAGTATGCAACTACAGGTTGGTGAGCACATTTGTTTTATGCAATAAGAAGAACTAGAAAGTCGTTTGATGATGGACTACGTACTAAAAGAGGAATGGCCCTGCTACAGTTTTGTTACTCGCTGGCTTCAATTATCCTGTTTGATGACTTTTTTTGTTAAGATAATCATGAGTTTACGAGTTCAGATCTACCAAGGATCATGATAATTGTTTGGTTTTATGTTCTTAGAGTGCAGCATCAATATTATTACAACACACTGCAGATAAAATTCCAAAGAAGTAGTTCCATAGAGCGTGATCAACTTTGTCTGTTTTATACAATCTTGACACACAAGTCCCTAAATGCTAAATCCTCTGTATTAGGAGCCTGAACATGAATAGTATATTTGGCCATCATAATAATACTGCAACGCAGGATTAACATCATCAAGATAGTCATGGGGAGTGAGTTTGCAACAACAAGAATTGTTAAATCCATTGAACCAGTCCGTACGCTGAATTGACCAGCTTGCATTTATCATTATGTTAGTCCGGATGAAAGACTAAAGTAAAGACAATCAAGTTGTTTATATATCATATCACAGTTGATCAAATGTTTCACACCGGCTTAAGGATTTGGTTTCACTACTTTACTTAGAACCCCAATAACATAACTTGACTACAATACGCTACTGAATAGCCTTTAACAAAACTAACAGTAATTTATTTGCACAAGACTAATAAGAAAATAATAAAAAGAAAAACAGCGGATAGCGTCGTCTGTCTTGGGTGCAGAGGAAACAAAGACTAGTGATTAGCCGGAGCAGCTGATAGGGTCCTTGCAGCTCTTTGCAGGGGATTGCGCGTTTCCAGACCTCCCGCCTTTGGCGAGGTACTGCTGATGGTATTCTTCAGCTTTGTAGAACTTCTTTGCTGGTAAGATCTCAGTCACAATCTTATCCTCCAGTTTTGTCTGCTGTTTCTCTAGAGACTCACGTGCTAGTTTCTCTTGCTCCGGTGTGTAGAAGTATATACCTGATCTGTATTGTGCTCCCACAAGTTTTCCCTGCAACATTCAAAAGATCAGGAAAGTTGAAGAGTTGTCATAGAGACATGCATGACTGCAAATTCCCAGAGAAAGAAAGCTCAAGAAAAATGATGGCTACTATCACATTCACTATCAAAGCTTAAATTGATGACAAAAACACAAACTCTGTTTAAGCATTACCATATATCACATTACATGTCTCTACACCAACCAAAACAATCAATCATGACAGATCCGTATAGTTAAGTCATGTGACAAGAGAGAATTGAACAAGTTAAAGACATGCAAATATCTGACAAGAAGCCAGTGAATTTAACAGAGCAAGTATTCAAGAAACACGAATTTGACCATAAATTTCAGTAGATCAGACACAACAATACTAGATCCTCTCAACATCAAACCTAGTTAAGACAAAACAAAGCAAAATCGATACCTGGCGGTTCAAGGTGGTGGGATTATGCCTAGACCAGAACAGATCAAGAAGCATCTCGTAAGTGCACTCCTTGGGATCATACTGAACTCTAACAACCTCTGCATGGTTCGTGGTGTTCGTACAGACATCCTCGTAAGAAGGGTTGTGTGAGATCCCCTGAGTGTAACCGACCTCAGTCACGGTCACGCCAGGGATCCTCTGGAAAGCAAGCTCAACTCCCCAGAAACAACCGGCGGCGAACTCAGCAAACTCGTTTCCCGGCGCCGGAACATCGTTGTCAGGCTCCTCAGCCATCGGAGAAGGAACAGCCACCGGTGTCTCTACAAACTGAGGCTTCTCAGCTTTGAGAGAAAGAGCAGCATCAGGTGTAGTACTAACCACTTGAGGCTCCTGAGCTTTTAGAGAAGAAACCATTTTTATTTATCAAAATATGAGTTTTGGTGATGTGTTGTAACTGCTAAGCCTTGAAGTTGGTTTATATAGAATAAACCTGACACATGTCAAGTGCATTAGTCAGATGTTGAAATGTGTCAAAAATAACTAGTTTTTTTTTTCTTTCAATGTAGTAGAAAAGTAATTAAAGGTATGCAAATGCAATTAGGAATGTAGTTAATCCGGAAATACGTATAAGATACATTCACATCAAAGGTATGTAACTAGGAATGAAGCTAGTCAGGAATTACATATAAGATACATTCATTCAAAGGTACGCAACTAGGAATGAAGCTAGTCAGGAAATACATATAAGATACATTCACATCAAAGGTATGAAACTAGAAATGAAGCTAGTCAGGAATTACATATAAGATACATTCACATCAAAGGCATGCAGCTAGGCTGGCGGGCACGTTTGTTTATGTACTAAAAAGGAACGGCTCTGCTACGTTTCTTTCTATCCGTTGGCTTCATTTGCCATGTGGATGGATTTTGAAGAAAACAAAAAAAAAGAGAAAAAAAAAAAGATAATTAGTGTATATATTGAGTTTTAGATTCATTAAGGATCTTTCTACCAAAAAAAAATTAAGGATCTAGGATCTCAATGACTGTTTGGTTTATATTCAAAGAGTGTAACATCATTATTAAAGCATTGCAAATACTATTCCAAAGTAGTAGTTACGTGATCAACTTCGTCACTTTTTTGACACATTCTTGACACACAAGTCCCTAAATGCTAAAATCCTCTGTTTTAGGGAGGTAGGTAGAGGAAACAAGCTTTTTAGCCGTAGCAGCGGATTGGGTCGTTGCAGCCTTTGGCAGTGGATTGCCCGAGGCCGAACCGGCCACCTTTTGACAGGTACTGCTGCTGATGATCTTCAGCTCTGTAGAATTTCTTAGCCGGTAAGATCTCAGACATGATCTTCCTATCCAATTGTTCCTGGTGACGTTCCAGTGACGCTCGGGCTAATTTCTCCTGCTCGGGTGTGTAGAAGTATATCCCAGATCTGTATTGGGTTCCCACGTCATTTCCCTGATCAGAGTAACGTCATCATTTAAAGTATCAATGTTAGCAAAGAAGTAGGCTACATAGAGTGCTTAAACGAGGTAAAAAAACAAAAATCTCAGGAGATAAATAGTCAGAATGACAATTGGTTGAAACTACAAATTATGACAATCAAGTTGTTCCTGTATCACCGTGGATCAATGATTCCCACAGGTCTAGGATTTGGTTTCGCATATGCGTAGAATTCGAGATATTCATGTCCTAGAATCTCAATAAGATGACAAAGGTAGCAGTAATTTACAAAAGAGTATCTTTCTCTGTCCACAGAGACAAGACAAATGGTAAGCCAAACTCACACTGAACAAAATAGCTAGTGCTGATCATTGAACAGGACAAGAAAAACATCTCCGAAATCCATATATCTACCTCAATTAAAAGTGATGCAACAGAGCTACTACAGAAGCTAAATTATACTACAACATAAAGCTCGATAATACAAAGAGTCAACCCCCAAAGCTACCTACTTAAGCCTCATAATTCAACAAAACAAAAAAAATCCAAACAAACTTCAATATCATGTCTTTCCTCATATACTATTTGGATGACAAAAGTTCCAAAATTGAAAGTTTCCCAGAGTTTAGACTAGTGATGCAACAAAAAAAAAAGCCATCGGATTTGGGAGAAAAAGAAAAAGAAAAAAAAATCCCTAGAGCACAAAAACAAGTCCTCTATAATCCTAAAGACGAAGTCTTTGTCAATCCGCAAGCTTCAAAATTTGGTAAGAGTACCTGGCGATTCAAAGTGGTGGGATCATGCCTAGACCAGAACAAATCAAGCAGAGACTCATAGCTGCAATCATTAGGATCATACTGAACCCTAACAACCTCAGTATGGTTCGTGGTTCCTTTACAAATATCTTCGTATGAAGGATTGTGTACGATCCCTTGTGTATATCCAACCTCAGTCTGAGTCACCCCAGGGACTCTCTGATACGCCAGCTCCACACCCCAGAAACATCCAGCGCCGAATTGGGCAAACTGATTCCCCGGTGACGGAGCGTCATCGTCTTTCCCCTGAGCAATCGGAGAAGGATCCATATTGCTTTGCCCACTTGATCCCAATCCCAGCCTGTTGAGTATATTCATGGAGAAATTTCTATAGAGAGAATGAGAGAGAGATGAGGAGGACACGACTGGAGATAGAGATGCAGCGTTTGCGTTTTAGTTGCGTTCACTTCAGAATCGGCAATTTTAAATCGCAAATAGAAATTTGCAATTGAATCAAACCGATCCAGAAATTACGGTTTCAATAAACTCTTCCAACCAAAAATATATAAACCGAACCGAATTAGAAATAACCGAACCAAATATCCTCACTCGTACGTATTTAATTTAGGAAAAATATGTATACATATACACATTACTTAGTTTGCTAGTCAATAAGACCATACGAATGGAAAAGCAAAAAGCATCAAATATACAAAAATTCCCATACTACCGGTAGAACCATTGCCGTTAAAACGGGCGGCCGAGCTAGCGACTCCGGTCGCAGGGTTATTCTTCTTAGAAGAAGGTTGAAGAATCCCTGCAGGGGCGGCTTGGGGAGATCCAACGGGGGCTTGAGATGGGCCGTTGCCTTGGACATTGACTTGTAACCTCATACCAGCAAAGCAATGGAGCCTATTACCGCATACAAAGAACCGGTCTCCCGGTTTGGAAAGAGAAACGGTCGTGTTCCCGTTCGTGAACGTACGGATGGGGTCTGTTGTGTTGCAGCTTTGGTAGTTGTTTTTAGCCACTTCGTATACACTGTGCGTCGATGAGTATTGGAACACTTGCAAAAACATTATAATACCCATGATAAGACTTAATTAGTTATTGAAAATTATCGGAATGAAAATACTTTAAACAAGACTATAAAACTGTTAGACTTAGACACTTACTTAGAACATCACCAGGAGAGAATCGCTTGCCTGAAGTCCAAGACTCAAGATCGGAGCTTATGTCCCAACCGGAGCTATCCCCCACAAAGTATGTTGTTGCGTCGCATCTTCTTATTACTACAGTCCCAAATATGATGCAAAGATTCAAAAGAAATAGCATCCTCGACGTCTTCTCCATAGTGTAAGCTGTTTTTTATTCTTTCCAAAAATTGCGTTTAGATTATATTGCTATCGTTGTCTATATGCATTTGTGACATTTTCAATATTTATATGTGTATATATATAGAACATAGGTTAAGGTTGCTCATTGGTGGATAACCTAACTTCACAACCACCACAACATACATGATCTGCTGCTTTGTTCTCTGGCCTTTAATTTACTTTTGGTATTTTTTCTTAACAAATTTTTCGTGTTTCACAATTCATAGGATTCTTGTGCTGTTAGGAAAAGTTCCACATCCCTTAAATGGTTAGATCTTCATGAAAAGTGACCTGTAAATAATGAATGTATATATATGATCTACTGGTTTGGTACTTTGATCTGAAGATAAAAGAAGTTTTTTCCAAGTTTTGAGCCTTTGAGGTTTATATCTCAGCGCATTCAAAATGATGTTTTGTTAATGTACAGAAAAAAACTAACATGCATGTACTCATGACTCTGTCAAGAAATAATTCACATTATAACACACCCTTTTTTCTCATCAATACACATTAATTTAATTTAAAAAATATATCATATTAATTCAAATATATTCAGTTAATACTTCTTAAAGTTTACAAATTAGTAACAGTAATTAATTAAAAATGTGTACAATTAGCAAGATGAAACTACTAAATATCATTCGTTGATACTACTATATTTATTTATGTCTATTAGTTAATAACTTAATACCCGCATAGGCTTGGAATTGGCGTTTGAGGGTGTTGAACCGTAACTTCTCGACTAATCCTGAGTGTTTCTCTTTACCAAACCTACCTAAAATGGTGTTAAAAATAAAACACCCTTACCTAATAACTAATAAGCTTTCAGAGAATTTCCCTTGTAACTCTTTACCATTTGTTGGAACATGCACAGTTTATACAAAAACATAACTCTTGTTTTCTTTTTTTGTTATCCTTTTGGGGTAAAAATTTCAAAATATAGTCGAGTTCTCAAAACACATACAAGAAAACAATATTGCTTTGTCCTAAAATATCATTTCCATGATAACTACTTTTTTTGCAAGTTTTATTCACCTATGTGTATATTTAGAAATGAACTATTATACTAACTACTAGATGCACTCTGAAATTTTACTCACTTTGATACTTGTATTTATATGAAAAAAAAAAATCAATGTACTATTATTTAACAAGTGATAGCTGTGTTACTAATGTTTTTTAAATTTATACTTTTCATGATTCATGAAAATATATATGTATAGTAGTACTATATTACTATGGAAGTATGGAGTATATGGTTCTGTAATGTCAGTGACATCAGACAAACTTTCTTGTAAAACTTTGTACGATCATGAACTTAATTAGAAAAAGGAAACAATAAATGTCCGTTGCATGAAGTAACCGGCGCAATACATTTTACCTAGACCTCACGCAAGTCCATATGACTATTCATTTTATTTTTTGTTACATAATCCATACAATTCCTACGACATATATGAGATATGTATGTTTGAATTTATCTAGATATATCAACATGCGTGTCCAACATATTTATGAAAGCTTGAAATCCGGACAAGAGGATGCTTTTTTGCGGAAAGTTTTTATTTGTTTTTTTCTAGATAGTACTATGAATGAGAGATCGAAAAGGTCTCTGCTAAATATTATTCATAAATTTATGTTGGTCATGTTTATACTATATACATCCCAACATCAATTTAATGGCCCGCGTCATGTTATGAATTTAGTCACTCTTATATATTTTCGTACACCAGATGAATGTTCATTATGATTCGTTATTGGTATACATGTACATTTTGACAGTTACACATGCGCTAGAGCTTCCAAAATAAGAAGAATAATAATAATTTAGTATTCGACCGTCATGTAATATTTATTATGACTCCGAAATGTCAAGACACGGCTTCAAACCTTACGTATATATAGAGGAGCCACTCGCACTTCCAAATTTAGCTTTCCCTCATTAATTATAAACCGATTTCTCAACACTAAGTCAAAAATCTCAACAATGGAGAAAGGTGAGGATTCAAGCACATTCAAAATGGGTAATTCTGCACAAGAGAGGGGTTTACCATATGTGCCCGATTGTTACGTCGTCCCGCCTTCTTGGCAACCATGTGATTCAAATTCTGAAATCGTACCCACGATCGATGTTTCTCGGCTAAATGGTGGAGATGATGAACGTCGAGGAGTTATTCGAGAGATAAGTTTGGCATGCCAGCATCTTGGTTTTTTCCAAGTAAGTTACTTCACATAATATATCTAACTTCCTAGAATTTGAGTTCTTTTTCGTAGATATGAGAAACTATTTTTTTCTTTCTTTATCAATAATATGTGAGATTGAATCCGCATTATACATTGACAGTACTAATATAAACTATTTTGCAGCATGTTATATGCTTCACTAGATCATTGTTATTATTCTAAGGGAAGTTTTTTGCTTACACTTGACAACCACGGATTCAATGTAGTCAGCATAGTTATTGTGTCACTATTTATACTATTTTTATAAGGTTTTACATTAAATTATGCTATTACTTATAATCACGTTATAGCAAAATATCAAAATATCTTTAACAAAAAAGAAAAATATCAAAATATCAGCTATATTACTTGCTTGAGTCTTAAGTCTTAACACACACACACACCTGACGTGGCTATCACATGGCCGGGGTAAAACCGGTTTAAATGAAATTTTCTGGTTAATAATCTCCGATTTTTCCAGCATTTTCCGGTTCTTTAACTGATTCTTTCTTCTTTTGGTCTGGTTAATGTATTAGATAGTGAACCATGGGATCAACCAGAACATACTAGACGACGCCTTGGAGGTTGCGAAAGGGTTCTTCGAGCTGCCAGCTAAGGAGAAAAAAAAGTTTATGTCAAACGATGTGTACGCACCGGTTCGGTACAGTACAAGTCTCAAGGACGGTTTAGATAAGATCCAGTTCTGGAGGATTTTTCTAAAGCATTACGCACATCCGCTTCATCGTTGGATTCATCTTTGGCCTGAGAATCCACCCGGATACAGGTATTACATGTCACTGATTAGGTCATATATATACTCATACAACATATACATTGCATCTACATAGTGAACAACAAAAAGGGTTTGCTTATAGCGGCGTATTTTGTCCTTTTTCTTGTGCACCTAATGAAATCTATCACCTGTACCGTCTTAACTTTGGTAAGGTTTCAGAAACGATCCTCTGTTTTTCTTCGTAACCAAAAAAAAACAATACAAGAAGAATCCTCTGTTTTACTTGCAACCCATCACGTATTATTTTTGTTCTTTTTTGTCCTTATGTTTGAAACAATATAAATAATATCTGAAATTTAAAATACTCATGAAGATCATTCATGCAAATACGCAATAGACATTGTGTGATTCAAAACCTTAATCTCAGTTTAATTTGTTTGCAAATATGATCATCTCGTATATATATTTATATATAGCTAATTTTATTTTTCCACTATATATTTATCTTATTAAGCTCATTGTTGAAAGTTGAAACTAAACGTTAATTTAGCCTTCCTTTCGCTCTTTTTTTTTTCCTTTCCTTATTATAAAGCTTTTAATATAAAAACAAATTCCAAATTTCCTTATTTTTTAATCAGTTGTTGGTCCGTTTCTTTTTTCTTACCGTTTTTTTTTGTCAGCATCCTTATTAGTAATTATAAAAACATAGCTTTGTTTTTATTTGCACGTAGTACATATTTTTGTTTTTGTTCTCTAATATAGCACACAGGTTTTAAGATTCCGGTTTGTTGCCAATATATTAAAAAAAATTAGAACTGATTTTAAGATAAACAAGTTCATGATCATCTTTTATCTTCTCATGTTGTTTTCTTTTCTTTCCGACTATCTTTTATGTTTTTCTTTTTTTTTTTTTAATCTCGGTAATGGAATAGAACGAGAATTATAAACTGTATAAAAATCCAGTAGAGTCTTTTGGTTAAGAAAAAACATAATAATTGTCCTGTTTGTTCTACGTATTATATATATTATACCCATTTAACTATACATGTGTGTTTATGTAATTATTTCAGGGAAAAAATGGGAAAGTTCTGCGAGGAAGTGAGGAAGCTATCGATAGAGATTATGGGAGCAATAACGGAGAGCCTTGGGCTAGGGAGAGACTACCTGTCGTCTCGAATGGACGAAAACGGCATGCAAGTCATGGCCGTTAACTGCTATCCACCGTGCCCAGGCCCTGACGCGGCGCTAGGCCTGCCGCCACATTCAGACTATAGTTGCATCACCATCCTTCTACAGAACTTGGCCGGTCTTAAGATCTTCGATCCAATGGCTCATGGTGGCTCTGGCCGCTGGGTTGTTGTCCCACAAGTCACTGGTGTACTTAAGGTAACGTTCCTACCTCTCCGGTTTAAAACTAAACCAAAATAAAAGACACGTGAGCCCGGTTAATGTACAATTTGGTTTTTCTTCGGCTTAGATATAAATTAATAATGTCATTACAATTTTCGCCAATTTACATTTTTATTTTATTTTATCAAATGCTTTTGAATTAGGTGCATATTGGTGACCATGTGGAAGTGCTAAGCAATGGATTATACAAGAGTGTCGTTCATAAAGTCACTTTGAATGAAGAGAATACAAGAATCTCTCTCGCCAGCTTGCACAGCTTGGATATGAACGATAAGATGAGCGTACCGTGCGAACTGGTTAACGATGAAAATCCGGTTCGGTACAAAGAGAGCAGCTTTAACGATTTTCTTGATTTTCTTGTCAAGAATGACATTTCTCAAGGGGATAGGTTCATTGACACTCTCAGAATCAAGGACTGATCGAGTCTTAACAAGTTGGTTCAGGGTGTAAGAGTAATATATAGCCCGGTATGACCCAGTCCATGTCCTTTTACGCTTAACCGGTGTGATCACGTGGACATGTATAGAAATCATGCATGAGAGACATATGTACGTGTTAAATTGTAATGTGAGATATATAAATTATCTTAAGCATCCTATTTCATTTTTCTCCTATTTCCAAAAGTTAAATGAAATTAAAAACCAACCCGAATTGAAAAATAATCTCATATACGCGTCTAATTTAACTATTTAAGTTTCTTATTAAAAAAAAAAATGTTTTCTCAGATACATAAATATAGTATACGAAATTAATAATGCTCTCGAAAGAAACAAATTAAATAAGTGAGTTTCATTCAAGAATTTGACAGAGTCTTAACCTCGATCTGAATTGACCAAAGGCATAGGCCCGAAATTCGCCAACAAACAATATTACCTTTTTAAGGGTTTTTTCACTAACTAATTACGGATTTTTTTCTTTTCTGATTTGACACAAACGTATTATCTCTTTGCCTTAACTAGTTAATTACATTGTAAAGAAACTGGTTCAATCTCTTATATACAGACAATATGTACAGATCCGCGAGCTGGAACCGTGTAGCCGAGGATTACTCAGTGCCTTGGTCCGCACCAAAAGGATTATGGAAGGGCCTAGACGAAGACGAGCCGGCTCCATACAATCCCATCGGACAAGAGGTGACCAAGAAAGAGAAGTCACGTACCAAGTTTGCTGAGAACGCCGTTCACATAATCCCTTTTGTCCTTCTTGCTTGTGCTCTCGTCCTTTGGCTCTTTTCCCATCCAGGTTTGTCTACAACATACACATTGTGTTCATATTCATGCATGATCTTAAGCTCCATGACCTATTGGTATGACTCTATATGCGTGCAAACAAACCTTCAATTTAAAAAATTTGTATGTTCTGTTCGTTGATCCAGAAATTTACTTGTGATGTATCACGAATCAAGTTTTGTCAAACAAACCAACGAACTTTTATTAATACGAAACTCACATGACATGAATGAATGATTAATATGGATATATCAGTATGGTATGTCTTGGTTTAGTAAAAATAAATGTGACAGATTATTACAAAAAACGTTATACTAGCTAGATAGTAACTTGGTAGTTCTTCAATAGATTTGTCGTTTTAAATGATTGTACATTTTTACGTATAGGTGTGGATGTTGGGGTGAAAGGGGAATCAATTGCGGCTAAGATCGAAGGAGACATTGATAATGACAGCGACGGAACTCAGACCGGATTCTTAGGCTCCGCCACAGAGGTTGGAGGTTCATACAAGACTAGACTAAAACGCGACATCAATAGGCGTCATTAGCTTTTCTTTTTTCTTTGCTGATAAAACTATTAGTAACATTCAAAATGATATCTTATTATTTACTTATATTATAGTTCGCATTTTATTCACAAAAACATAATTACATATTAATTTTTTTTTTGCGAATTAGAAAATGAAATTATATAATAAATAATTACCTGCTACTCTTGTTCAGTTCAATTGATTTCTTAAAAAGAAAAGTGAAAAAAAAACGCATGCAAGTGATTCTTTCCAAACAAGACATGTTAGCTGACATAATTTGTAACAAAAAACCGTCAGTTTACGTACCGACCTGCAATTAAATTAAACGCAACTTTAGTATCTACAGATTCTAGATACAATTAACCAATTTGTGATCTAATGAATTTAATAGATTCAGCATGTGATTGAAACTAGTAAAATTCGAGTTTTCAATACCACTATTACACATCTTAAATGGAAGATTTGATGATTAGTCTAAATTGGTGTATACATACGCTGCTTCACTGGTTTAGTTTCCTACTTAAAACAAACTTGTGAGAAACGACAATTTTGTTTAAGAAAATTATGCGCACACACACACATATATATATATATATATATGTATATAAATTGGTATTGAGAAATTTGTGTGATAGCGGGCTCACCAAACCTACCGAAAGAGAAACGGCTGTCGAGGATATAAAGGATACGTCTGGACACGTGTGCCAGATGGTGCTCCTGCTCTCCTCTTTATTTTTTATATAAGTTCCTCTGATTATCACTTACACCTGTGCCTTCCCATGCAATTTTTACCCCCACTCCTCTGTTTCCAAATGTATTTTTTCACTCTTCAACCTTATATTTACGTTACGTCTGTTAACTCATCGCTCACGAATCAATAATACCATTTATCACCAAAATTGTATATTAGGGTAATAGACTCTAGCTATCGTGTGACACTGATCATGATGCTGCATTACAAAAAAATAATAATCTTTAAAAAATCGTATTAGTTTATTTTTTTTCACTTCCGTCGCCGTTAAGATATTTTCTTTATCCACAGTTTATATTTTCATGCAAAAAAAAAATTAACTGTAACGTTTAAAATATAGTTTTGGCATTTTTCATTTCAAAAGTTTGTAGAGGGTAAAAGCTATATAGAATATTCGACTTTTTCATTTCGTTTTTCCTCCTATAAATCCCTCTTTCGTGTTCCTAGATTTTTCAAGATGATCTCTCTTTTTTTTTTTTCCTTTTCTAAACTGAAACAAAATGTATAATTCAAAATAAATTTATTTTGTTCATTGCATGGAAAGATGTTGAAAAGTGTAAGTCCAATGGCATTCTACGATATCGGAGAGCAGCAATACTCTACTTTAGGGTACATCGTAAGTAAACCTGCGATTGGGAATGGAGGAGTGTACGACTTGGACCCTCCGATCCCAACCATCGACGATGCGATCTACGGCTCAGATGAGTTCCGCATGTACGCTTACAAGATCAAACGGTGCCCTCGTACCCGCAGCCACGACTGGACTGAGTGTCCTTACGCTCACCGCGGCGAGAAAGCCACACGCCGTGATCCTCGCCGTTACACTTACTGCGCCGTCGCATGCCCTGCTTTCAGAAACGGCGCATGCCACCGCGGGGACTCGTGCGAGTTCGCACACGGCGTATTCGAGTACTGGCTCCACCCTGCGCGTTACAGAACTCGCGCTTGCAACGCCGGGAACCTGTGCCAGAGGAAAGTGTGTTTCTTCGCACACGCGCCGGAGCAGCTCCGGCAGTCCGAGGGAAAGCACAGGTGTAGGTACGCGTACAGGCCGGTGAGGGCGAGAGGCGGAAACAGTAATGGGGTGGCGATGAGAATGGACGGCGAGGATTACGACACGTCACGATCTCCGGAGAAAAGCGGGAAAAGTGTTGGTTTAGATAGTAACGAGGAGAAGGTGTTGTTGAAGTGTTGGAGTCGGATGAGCATCGTGGACGATCATTATGAGCCGTCCGATTTCGATTTCGATTTGGATTTGTCACATTTTGATTGGATCTCAGAGCTGATCGATTAAATTGTGAAAATCAATGGAGAGACACAAAAACCGATTAATAAAAGTGGATTTGAACCCCCAAAAAAAAAAAAAATCCACAGGATCAAGATTCAAGATGAGAGATCTTGTCTTGTAATGTATATGGTAAATTTAATTGTAATGATTTCTATCAAAATGTCGTAAAAAGAGTTATTTCAATGATCATGTAATTTGTAAGCTGATTCTTGATCTTATATGAAGAAGTCTAGCAGTTTCGAGAGAATTACAATCTCTTTTATTCAAACTGAAGTTTCAGAAGAAACCAGAATGTATATATTGGCAAGTTTATTAGTCACCAGTCATGCAACCGTTACACAAATATATCATTAAAGGTTTGGGGGTTACTGTCAATCGTTGACCAGAAAACAAAAAAAGAAAACAATTTAGTTGACAACATATACGATTCTTTCTTTAATTGTAGCTGAAAGAGAAAATAATGCCATAATGGGTAGCTAGAAAATGGTAATGTAATCTATACTCCATGTTAGCAAAGCCATGTTTTAGATTTTTTTTTTTAATCAACTTCATACTAAAAAATCAACGCAAATGAGCCAATTGGGAAATTGTTTACAAATTTAATAGGATGCGGACTAACATGAGCTTTACGTGCTAAAATATCCGTTTTTACAGTCTATTGACTTTAATAATATATTTAGAAAATTTTGGGAAAAGAAAGTAAACAGTTCACATTAAAAGCAACTTATATTATGACTAAGATTAAAATTCATTTCATTTTATACGTTGAATTGGTAACTACTATATCATTGGCTAACTCAAGTGAAAGATATCCAGTTAGTTTTATATCATCATGTAAAATTACTATTAAAATAAAATAAAATAAAAAGCTTTTAAAAATTCGAAGTGAAAAGTAAAGAACACAATTTTAAAACACTATCTTAAAAATTCGAAGTAAAACCTTGAATGCTAAATTTACATAATGATAACGTATAGCAGTGTTCATATACTTAAATAACAAAAGCAAACTCAACTATAAATCGTTATATCCTTTCAGGACAAATGTAATTAAGCGCTACCGCATTTATCCTATAAGTTAACAATTTTATCTCAGTCTTTATGTTTTTCTTTTCTTCCAGTATAAGCAGATTTAACATCACATATAAACATATGAAAGCTTTTATTTCATTTTAAGTATCTAGTCATAGAATTATGAATCAGTGCACACTGCACACTATATATATATGCTACATATTGGAACAACTTGACTAGTTTCTATTACCATGTAGGTGGTGTACTTCCGGCGGCAGGTGGAGCAGCTCCAGCCGCAGGTTTAGCAGCTCCGGCCGCCGGTGTACCTCCACCTGCGGCCCCAGGTATACCTCCAATTATACCTTTTAACCATGCTGGGACATTTCCAGAAAATGGTTTCCCGAATGTTCCAGAAAATGTTTTTCCTCCCCAAGATCCTCCATATCCACCAGAAATTGGCAATTTGAGTTGGGCTGATGGAGTTGAAGAGGTTCCTTCCGCATTCGGCTTTATTCCCGTCCTACGCCTACATATATACACAGAAGTGCGAACATATGTTAAAAACAAAATACGACTGAGATACATAATACGACCATCATTTAGTGTTGATTCGAAATATTTTTTTTATCTGATATAACGTCCAAAGCCTTGCCTAGAGGCTAATTTATATATGTATATGTATGAAGAGCTAGAAGCATAACTAAATCTTTGGGTGACTCATATGGTATTTGTTAAATTTTATTTAACGAGCCACCTGATGAGAGCAACAGCCATCGCTCCTAGGGCACCGCCGGCCGTGAACCCTGAGGTTAAGACAGCAGTAGCTATTGTGGCTGGTACGAGAATTGGACTGAATATGATAAAAAGTGGTGCGGTGACGGTTAATGCCGCCGCTGAACCAGCGAGTGTTACACCTGCCAAACCTAAGAAGACTATAGAGGCAACCGCAGCGATAACTACCTGAAAAACCTCCAACAATATGATGAGAAAAGAAAACATATTGGGATAGTTAAATTTTAAATTTGGATGATGAAGATAAGTTTTGCTGATTTCTTTCGGCTGATCATACTATATTATCGGATGGTTGGTTCTTAGGGGTCTTTACATGTAAAACGATGGGAGTAAATTAGAGATCTACGTCACGTCACATTTGCTTTCTTTTTCATCTCCTTTTTTTTTTTTCCTGTCATGCTTTTTGGACCTTCTTTTATTCTTGTGAAAGCTAAAGACATTAAGTGTCGTGTAGCAATTCATGTTTACGGTCGGTACATCCTAAAACTGGGTCTTGGAAAGATAATCCAAGGAGCGCGAGATTTTGCTGAAGTTTGATGGATACCATGCAGTTTGCTTGATGTTAGGGCCTTGATGCTTGCTGTAAATCTCTATCCAGCTCAATGGAAATATGGAATTGCAATATGTTGTAAAATATCGTATTATTGAATATTCACTTGGTAAGTTATATATTTTTCAACTCTCTATAAGTACTTTAGTGCGAGGATTTGTATAACCGTAGCGGTCACTGAAAATATATTCTTAAAAACTTAATACATATGATCGGTGACCAAAAAAAAAAATCTTAGTACATGATTCTTGAAAACCTAAACAACCGTCTCAAAAGACTTTATGAAACCGTCAAAAAAGAATTCATACCACATGTTTTTATTACCGTCTCACAAGCTCGATCTATTGTTTATTTTTGTAGTCAACAAGCCCAGACCTCTCTTGTTAGTTGAATTTTTGTCTGAATCAGATAAATCTATTGCAAAATAGAAAGTAACCAATAAAACATCCTCTTCTTTTTGTTATTTTTTTTTTTAGTCGGCCAACTGGTCTATTATATTAGATGTATGTTACATGAGAAGATACACATCAAAAAAAACAAGATACAACCATAGGAGTCTGATTCGTTCTATCTTCTCTAGCTAGCATGTCAGCTATTACATTGGCTTCTCTTCTTATAAATTTAAATTTGTAAGAGCCTTTTGCTAGCGCCAAGATATCTTCGATGTAGCTTTGAATTTCTGCAACTTCCTTAGCAGCATGCTCTCCATTTGTTAGCTGATCTAAGGACCTGTAAAGAATCTTTGAGTCTCCACAAAATATAACCGGGTAATAATTTAAACGCTTGACTTGAAGGATACCTTCCCGGAGTGCAATGGCCTCTGCTTCCAGCGCAGTCATTGTAGGGTCTATAGATGAGGAGCCCTTGATAAGGCATTTACCTTGATAGTTGTGCAAAGACCATCCGATTCCTGCTTTGTCAGTGGAGTTAATCCATGAACCATCTGTGTAACAAAAGTAAGAGTTAGACTGATCCATGGTTCTATGTAGAGATTGAGGATTGTTACTGTCTTTATGTTCCTGAGGCTTTCCATTGTAAGACTGGTTTAGACTGCTGGCTTCCTTCCACAATTTATAATCCATAATAGCTTGATGGATAATTGTTGGTATAGCCCATCTTTTGTTTCGGAATAAAATATCATTTCGAGCTTTCCATATGCGCCACCCAATGAAAGGAAATAGGCAGTCTGTTGGGGACTCACTCTCTTTCACATTGAGAAGGTCCTGGAAAATATCAAGAAGAGAAGATTTATGAACAAACTGACCTGGATTGATAGGAACAGGAGACAATTCCCAGATTTCTCTTGATACCCTGCAGTGAAAAAGTATATGCATGATAGATTCTTCAGCTTCACCACAGAAGTTGCATTCTTTCTGTATTTTTATATTTCTGAGAGCTAAGTTTCCAGTCACTGGAAGAGCGTTATGGAGAACTTTCCACCAAAAGTGTTTTATCTTCGGTGGTACATGAAGAGACCATATAAATTTCCAAACTTTGATGACCAATCGAGAAGGTTCAGAGAGCTCTCTGGTAAGCTGATGGTATCCTGATTTGACTGTGTAATATCCATCCTTTGTAAAGATCCAGACAGGGACATCAGGACTCTTGATTAAACGCGGCCTAACTTTCATGATATGAGAGATATCATCGGGATGAACTGTTTGTTGTAGCTTATGAGGACACCAATTTGATGAGTTCGGTGTGAGAAGGCTTGAAACAGTCAAATAGTGTTCTTCCTGATGATTAACACTTCTTGCTGGGCGAGGAGGATTATCTAGCCAAGGGTCACGCCAGATTCTGACTGTTTCACCATCACCAATTCTCCATTTTAAACCTTGTTTGATCAGCTGCAGGCCTTGTAAGATACTTCTCCAAGCATGGCTAGGCCTATGTCCCAAAGTAGCATCCATTAAACCAGTGTTGGAAAAGTATTTTGCTTGGAGGACTCTTGTCAAGAGAGATTGAGGCTGTTTTAGCATTCTCCAAGCTTGCTTTGCTAACAAGGCAATATTAAAATGGTGAAGATCTCTGAACCCCAAACCTCCATATTGCTTCAACTTTGTTATTTTACTCCAGGCTACCCAAGGAATTTTGTGTTTGTCCTTGATACTTGACCACCAAAATTTCCTGATATGTCCTGTCAATTCAGAAGTGATTCTTTTAGGTAACAGGAAACATGACATTGTGTAAGTGGGAAGAGCGGTAGCCACAGCCTTAATCATTACTTCTTTTCCCCCTGGTGATAGAAACTTAGAATACCAGCTTTCTAACTTATTTTGCAGTTTCTGACAGATATATGAAAATGTATCTTTCTTACTTCTACCCATTGCTTCAGGCAAACCCAAGTATCTTCCAAATCCCCCAGTCTTAAGGATACCTGTGTGGTGTTTAATACAATCCTGAAGATTGGTATCTACTTTCTTACCAAACAGTATGGCCGATTTCTGGAAGTTGATATGTTGTCCTGAAGCTGAGGCATATAATTTGAGAATTTCCAAGATTCTTTTGCATTCCTCTTCATTAGCTTTACAAAAGAGAAGAGAGTCATCAGCAAACAGCATATGAGAAATTTTTGGTCCACTTCTACTGGCTTTGAAGCCATGAATATTGTTACTTTTGACAGCTGTTGAAAGAAGAGATGAAAGCCCCTTTGTACAAAGCAAGTAAAGATATGGTGAAAGAGGGTCACCTTGTCGTATGCCTCTTTGGGGGATGATTTTCTTGGAAGGAGAGCCGTTAACAAGGACTGAATATGATACTGTAGTGATGCACTTCATGATCCAGGAGCACCACTTTTCTGCAAAACCCAAACGTTTCATAACAGCCTCAATATAGTTCCATTCCACTTTATCAAAGGCTTTTGCAATATCCAACTTTATAGCCATGTAAGGAGTTTTTAAGTTCTTAGTACGAAGAGAATGGAGGAGTTCATGAGTGACAATAATGTTATCAGTTATGAGTCTGCCTGGAATAAAAGCTGTCTGAAACTCTGATATCAGAGAATGTAACCAAGGCTTGAGTCTTTCAGCTAGGATTTTAGATATCAACTTATATGCTATGTTGCATAAGCTAATTGGTCTAAAATCCTTAACTTGAGTTGGGGATTCTACTTTTGGAACAAGGCAGATGTGGGTGTGATTCAACTGTGGATCTAAATATCCAGTTTCAAAGAAGTAGGTAATGAACTTGATCACACCTGATTTTATAGCATTCCAATGGTATTTGTAGAACCCTGCATTTAGTCCATCAGGTCCTGGTGCCTTGTCTACACTCATATGGTATTTGTTAACAGCCATGAATTCTTTCAATTTAAATTTTATTCGTTTAACTATATATAATAGTTTGCTTCGTTACAATTAATTAATAGAAGTAAACTCTACAACAGATTTTTTTTTAAGAAGAATGGAATGAAGTGTTACCACATTATTAATATTATTAGAATAAATATTGTCTTATAGTATTTCCTTTTTTTTTATCTTTATAATCAGATTCAACATTACATATAAAATATAAAACGTTGTAGACGGCTTTTCTTGTTTTAATTTGCCAGTCATAAAATTCTTGAACTAATGCACAATGATCTGCTTAATGTTGGAATAGCTCGATCAGTGTCCTTTACTCCTCCACGAAGCTACCTCGACCTCCGGACATACCCCCACTTCCGTGTTTACCTTTGCTTTTACATCCTCCACCTCCGTGTTTACTTCCTCCACTTCCAGACATACTTCCTTCACTCCCAGACATACTTCCTTCACTTCCGGACATACCTTTTTTACTACTTTTACTTTTTAGACCTCCGGATTTATGTCCTCTACTTTTGGATTTACCTCCTCTACCTCCGGACATACTACCTCCTCTACCTCCGGACATACTTCCTCCGGACATACTTCCTCCAGACATGCTTCCTCCAGACATACTTCCGCCAGACATGCCTCCTTCACTTCCGGACATACCTCCTTCACTTCCGGACATACCTCCTTTCTTTCCAGATTTACTCTTTATCTTTCCAGATTTACCTCCTAGACCTCCAGATTTACGTCCTCCACCTTTGGATTTACCTCCTCCACTTCCGGACATACCTTCACTCCCAGACGACATACCTCCCTCACTTCCGGACATACCTCCGGACATACCTTTTTTACTTTTTGATTTACTTTTTTTACATTTTTTATCTTCAGATTTATGTCCTAATTTACTTTTAGATTTACCTCCTCGGCCACCAGACATACCTTCATCCCCGGACGACGAAGATGAACTTTCTTCACTTCCAGATTTACCTTTGCCACCTGCCATTTTACCTAACACAGGGATCTTCTTACACCATTCTGGCAGCTTAAGCTTATCTTTAGAAATTTTTGACTTCAACTTCGGTTTTGCCTTTTTCTTGGACTTGAAGGTCAGAGATAGCGCTCCTCCACCACCAGTCGGTGGAAGTCCTCCCGGAGGTGGATTATCCTTCGGCTTTACTCCCATCCTACGCCTAAATCACACCCAAAAAAAAAGAGTGCATATAAGTACGTCGGAGATACTGTAAGAAAACTCACGATGTCCAATATATTTATTAATTACATTGACAACTTTTAAAATGGTGTTTTCAAAAAGGGAAAACACATTGTGACAGAAATTATAACTTACTAAGTATTTTATATGCATATGAATAATATATAAACATAAACCGCGAGTGATCTCAATATAATTTGTCTAATCTTACTTAATGAGCCACATGATGAGACCAATGGCCGTCGCTCCAAAGGTGCCACCGGCCGTGAACCCTGTGGTTAAGACAGCCGTGGCTAACGTAGCTGGTACAAGAACGGGGCTGAATATGATGAAAAGCGGTGTGCTTATGACTAATGCCACGGCAGAACCGGCGAGGGTTACACAGGCGAAGCCTAAGAAGATTACGGAGGCCACTGAAGCAATAATGATCTTAATAACCTCCAACAATGGCATGAGAAAAGAGAACATATGGAGAAAAGATAGCTTTCTCCCTTCTCTCTCTGACAGATTCTCAGCTGATGATTGTTTTTGTGACAGAGACTGAGCTGATGACGGGTTTTGTGGCAGAGACAGAAAAGGAAACTTTCTGCCCTCTCTCATTGACAGAGACTGAGCTGATGATGGGTTCTGTGGGAGAGACAGAAAAGGAAACTTTCTGCCCTCTCTCATTGACAGAGACTGATGAGCTGATGATGGGTTTTGATTAAGTTCTTCGCTCATCTTTTCTGATCGAATTGTTGTGTGTTTGTTGATGGGAGGAGACTGAGAGGGATTTTATATGAAGGAGTTGTGTGGTCTGCTACGTGCACGGTACACATGCATGCTCCATGCAAAACGATGGGAGTGAACGAAGACTTACGCTACGTCACGTCACATTTTCCTCTTCTTTATTATCTCTCTTTTCTTTGTGTGTGTTTGTGTACGCGTTTGGTTTGTCATGTTTCAAAAGTTAAGAGTTTGTCATGTGTTTTAGGCCTTCTTTTTTTAATTTATTCTTTATTGGAAAAAAAAAAAAAAACTCAACTGTTCATTATATTGCTTTATGATATATCAAAGCGTGGAGAAGGTTTGTTATTACTTTTACTTTTCAGCCATATACGTATATGAGACGATTTAATACTATCTTTTAGAAACGGCTAAAGTTAGAAGAAGAGTTTTGCTTAAAATCTATTTTGATAGTTTTCCCGAACAAAGTTTAACAATGTTTGTTTTCTACTTAGCAAAAAAAAAATGTTTGTTTTCTAACTTATCAACTCACAGCTTTTTTTTTTTTGCGAAAAATTTGGAACCCAATCTTAAAATTACTTCTACTACTCATGAAATTCAACTGAGATTCTCTTGACTCCATACTCTCCAAATCCAGTAACCGTGAACAAGATTATCCAATCATGGTTAGATGTGGGAAGACGATCATGTTATCAGAATTTTGTTGAACTAGAGTCTTTTCAGGGGAATGACATGATCCGCTGATGATAACGTGTTTTATTAAACCCATTGTACTGAAAAAGGTTTGGGTTTCGATCGGTTAACGCTAACCGGGTACTATTTTTTCTTCTAAAGTTGGTCCAATTTATCTTGAAGGTTGTATTAAAATTGTCTTTCAATAACTTCAGTTTCGTGTTTTTTATAGTTTATCAGTAAATAAAAAGAGAGGCGAAAGTATCCCAATCTTTTGAAAAACTAATACGAACAATATCCAACTAACATGTCTAATTATTTATGTTCACGATACAGTTTATAAGAAATTTATGATTATACAGCGCAAAGAATGAAAAATCAATGGTTTTAGGCTAAAACGAGATTAGCAATATTTAAATAACATAAGTTTTTTTACTAGTTAAAATAGTATTAAGTTCAATTTGTAATTTAAAGAAAACAAAGAAAGAGTATGTTTCCACTTAAACAAGTCTTCTTAGCTATGTTTCCACTTAATGGAGGTGCAACAATTCCAATATCGCATGACTCCATCATCCTCATAGATATATACAATTGCTTTCATTAACTTGGATCCAGTCTCATTCATGTACGTATATGTTAGTTCCTATGAGGCGATGAATTCCTTCACTTAAACAAATTATAATGTATATAATGAATGCGTGCATTGTTTTATAGCATAGATTAATAGAAATGATATTTGAGACATTAATAGGACATTAGGTTTGATTTATGAGAACCAACAACTAAGTTTCAGTTTGCTACATATCATCCTTATGAGCACCCCCCTGTTTTCTTTCCGGGTGCTTTCCCTGATTTATCTCCCTTCTCTCCTCCGGATTTATCACACTTCGCTCCTCCGAGTTTATCTCCCTTTGTTCCTCCGGATTTATTTCCTTTCGTTCCTCCAGACTTATCTTCCTTTGTTCCTCCAGATTTACCAGCCTTAGTTCCTCCGAGTTTATCTTTCTTCGCTCCTCCAAGTTTACCACCCTTCGTTCCTCCAAGCTTTTCTCCTTTCGCTCCTTCAGATTTATCACCCTTAGTTTTTCCGGACTTACCACCTTTCGCTCCTCCGAGCTTATCTTTCTTCGTTCCTCCAGATTTACCACCCTTTGCTCCTCCGGATTTATTTCCCTTCGCTCCTCCAGATTTAGTTCCCGGCACTCCTCCCAACGCTCCTCCAGGTGCTGCTCCTCCCAATGTTTCTGATGACGCTCCACTCGACGCTCTTCCCAATGATCCTGATGACGCTCCTCCTGATGCTCCTGATGATGCTCCACCTAACGCTCCTCCCGATGCTCCTGATGACGCTCCACCTGACACTCCTCCTGATGTTCCTGATGACGCTCCTCCCGATGCTCCTGATGACGCTTCACCCGATGTTCCTGATGACGCTCCACCCGACGCTCCACCTGATATTCCTGATGACGTTCCTCCCGGTATTCCTGATGACGCTCCACTTGATGCTCCTGCTGATGCTCCTCCCGATGTTCCTGCTGATGTTGCTCCCGATGCTCCTGGTTTATCTGCTTGGGTTGGGGCTCCCTTTGGAGCTGGATTGTTCTTTGGTTTTACTCCAATCCTATGTCTACATCACACAAACAAGTGCATATAATTCAAACTATTTAGAAAATTTTGAGCTGAAAACATGCTATATGCAGGTTCGTTGTAGATGAACATGCATGCTTTATAAAACTTGAATAAAAATAGACGTATATGATATACGTGAAAGAATAATATATAAGCATAAATCTCGAGAGGCTTCGATAGGGTTTCGTCGAAGGAAAATATTATAGTTTAAATGAATAAATTTTACTTGAAAAGCCAATATACGAGAGCAGATGCCGTCAGTCCGAGAGCGGCAGCGCCAATAATCCCACCGAGTGCGAGAGTAGTGGTTATAGTGGCTGGTACGAGAATGGGACTAAAGATGAGAAAAAGGGGTGTAGCTATGATGAGTCCCACAACTGAGGCGCCGAGGGTTATACCAGCGAACACTAAGAAGACTACAGATGCTATGGCAGCGATAACCACCTGAACAACCTGTACAACTGGGATGAGAAACGAGAACATTTTGTGAGTCACGTTTGATCTCTATGGTTGCTACTCTAACTCTACTCGTATGGTTGTGGAAAAATGGAGGGCTTTTATGAAAAGAGCCTTGGGGGTGTACGTGCACGGTACAGTACGCATGCATGCTCCGTGCAAAACGATCGACATAAATAGGGATCCACGTCACGTCACACCAAATTTGCTTCTACTTTTCTTTGTGTGAGTTTTACTTGTAATTTTGTACGAGGAGTTTTCTATATATCTAATGTATGATAAAATAAAATTAAGAAGTTACATGGTCCGGCTCAGGTCCATTGTTTTAATCAAAGCCTAATTACAAGCAATGACCCGAAAAATTGACCTTTGAGGATGAGTGGAATTGTCCGTAGCAAAGCGACTTCTCACATTCTCGGAAGCTCTGATTACTCCACAAAACTTCTCACTTCATCATTTGGTTCAAAGACTTTTTTTCTGTTTTGATGAAAATTGGTATGGACACTTCGAAGTTCGAACAACTCAAACTTAGTCACAATTTGTCAATTTACATTTTGTTCACACTTAATTTGTTTTTTTTTTGTTAACCACTTAATTTGTTTTTATTATTATTATGCTTGACTAAACATTTAATTTTTCTTTAGTTATCGTATTTTTTTATTATTTTTTGTTTCCCTTGAAATCAAATAATCTTCTGAAATTAAAAAAAAAAAAACGATTAACAAGTACAAAAGTAAACTCAAATGTTGTGTTTGATTTTATTGTGATGAAATATCAAAGCTTGATTTGTAGTTTTGTGTAAATAGCTGTTTTCTTTAATTTCATTGCATCATACTTCGTTTTACCCACCAAAAAAAAAAAAAAAAGTTTTTGTTTTCTCTTTTTGCCGTAAGAATGGCTTTTGTTTAGCTCATACGCATGCAATTACCGAGTGATATGGTTAAGGAGATAATCCGCAGTGACGGTTTTAAATATATATATTCCAAATCTCCTCATTTATTGGTATTAGATATATACGACCCTTGCATGTACCAGCGATTTAGCGCAGATATGTCAAGTGCCCTCGAAATTTCATAAGTATATGGCAATATTCTCAATGATATTACTTCATTACAAACAATAAAAATGGGTACATTTATTATACTTCTTTTGTAACATTCGATATACATCAATGGAATGACACTGGAGATATCCCGGGGGTAACGTAACTAGTATTTTATTAAAAGAGAAGATGGGTAAGTTTTTATTTTATTTATGGAACCCAGGCTAGTAATTAAGTATGACCACGTTACGTTCCTCCATATGATATATAGCATCCGTTATTAGGAAACGCCTAATCCTATTTTCCCGATGATGCTGGACTAGACGGTGGCGTCAATCCGGGAATTTTTGGCAGATCCTTCCCTGTGCGTTTCCTACACACAATTATATATTTTCTGATTATTAAAAAGTTCGTTGAGTCGCAAAAGTAAATTTGAATAAGAGTAAACCAATAGTATACTTGTAGAGCCACGCAAGGATGGTGAGAGCCGTGGCACCAAAGGAACCGGAGGCTGTGAAACCTGAAGCTAGCAATGTAGTGGCTATAGTGGCTGGCACGAGAACCGGACTGAAAATGACAAAAAGCGGTGTGCTTACGACTAATGCAACCACTGAGCCGCCGAGGGTTATACCGGCGAATGTCATAAGAGCTAGTGCAGCCGCGGCAGCGAAAACCGCCTGAACGATCTCAAACATCTTTTGGATGATCAAGTTATACGGCTGGGATTTCTCTCTCTGGTCGAAAGGTTTGTGATTTGGTGGTGCGAAGAAGTGGGGTTTTATCAAGAACTAGTGGAAGTCTACGTGAACGCGACGCTACACATTCATGCTCCATGCAAAACGATCTGAATGAAAATGGAAATTTTGTTACGTCACGTTGTCTCTTTTTTTTTTTCTTGTTTCTGTAAGTTGTCACGGTTTTTGGCCTTTTTCCTAATTGATTATCGTATCCCTCTTTTTAAAAAAAAGTGGAAAATACAAACTTAAATTTGGGAATTTATTAAGGAACCATCAAAATTCGTGACTATTACTTTTTTTATAAGTAAATTTGTTACCAAAAAATCCCATAATCAGAGTTCTTCGTTCATAAAAGGAAAAAAATATATTGAATACCGCGTATCGACAAATATTAGTATGAATGAATGATAGGTCATTTCCAATTGTAACAGAAACAAGTGTTACAACAATTTTTTTTGTTATTTAGTAGATTAATACAAAAATTAAGAAAAGTGCAAAAAAAATAAAAATAAACTTCGAACGAAATTTTTATTTTAGCTAATTGTGGCTCTTATAACCGAATATATGACAAAGTTTTGTAACTGATTCGATTTAAAGTACTTGATTACAAGATGAAGGATGAAATCGAATACGTTAAATGCTTATTATTAGCGGAGAGTTCATGTCAGTGCCAGGGACTAATTGTTCGGTTGTTCCAGAGTATGCAGTGGTCAGAGCTTAGACTGTTTTCGATTTTTCCCTTGACGGAGCGGAAACGACAACAACGGATCGCTGCTTATGTAGACTAACTCAAAATATTCATCTAAGGTTTATATCAGCGATATATCATATACAAACCTCGTTGTTTTAATTAAAAATATTATACAGCAAACATGAATACTTATGTTATTGTGTCTGTAGCACGGCGTGCGTTAATAGAAATGACATTTGAGAAATTTAATTTCATCAGCACGTAATTAATATGTAGCAACAAAAAGAAACTGGATAAATTATATTTGAATTATGGAATTTCAGTATAATCCTTTGTTAATGTCCTTGACTTATTTGCCCGCTTTAGCTGCCGGTTTTTTTGCCGCCGATTTTTTAGATGCCGATTTTTTAGCTGCTGGGGCAGCTCCACCTCCCGCATCTCCACCTTCTGCTGGGGCTGATCCACCTGATGCAGCTCCACCTGATGCAGCTCCACCAGCCGGTGTCAACCCTGGAATCTTTGGCGGGTCTTTACCCGTAAATCGCCTAGACACAAAAACAAAAGCCAAGTTCTTAAAAGTTGTGGTAACATAGTTTTCGTACTTCGGCCTCAAAGCTGTTCGCCACCAAGCAGCTTAATATTTGAACGAGACTTTGTTGATACATAAAAACGTTTATAGCAACGCCTAGATGAAAGCTCCAAACAGTAAATGCAAAAGAAAAAAGGATAGATAAGTATAATGTGAAAAGTTCAATTACTTAGTGGAATTTTATAGTTAATTCATATTAGTTTGTCCCATGCACCAAAAAAAGTTCATTTTAGGTTTGTTTCTAAAGAAATGATCATTTCCCCATAACTTTTCATTATAATAGATCAACTTTGAAAGTTTTGGATCTTTGGTATGTAAATTTTCATAGTGCGTGAACCAATCTTTCCATAATTACGTTTATGACGTAAATCACTTCTGAGTATCTTTGTAGCCACTACATTATACCAACTACTTGTTCAAATTAACGGAATATTTTATAAATGTTTTTTCCGTCCAAAATGATTTTCTTGAAAGACATAACCATTTTGTTCAAAAAAAAAAAAAAAAGACATAACCATTTTTTTTTTTTGTGAAGTTAGACATAATTACCAGTTGCACTTGTAAATATAGTTCACGTTTTAAATAATTATATGTCTACGCTCCTGTATAATCCATTTATAAATATGCAGCCACAAATCATACACTGCAGAGGTTAATTAATCAGTCTATGGTCTCACCTAATCTATAGTTTAACCTTATATATTTATAATAAAAATATAATCATCATCAAGATAATAGATTAGCGTCAACTATATTAAAGTTTAAAATATTGCGCGCATGCATACGTATTAATAATAAAAGCGAATGTGTTTAGTGGGTGAAGAGGTAATTACTTGTAGAGCCACATGAAGATGGTGAGAGCCGTCACACCTGAGCCGCCTCCAGCCATAAAACCCGAAGCAAGAACAGTGGCGGTAATACCCGCTGGAACGAGGACCGGGCTGAATAGGAGGAAGAGCGGCATGCAGGCGACGGACGCCACGGCACAGCCGGTTAGAGATAGACCGGCCAGCAACAAGAGGAATATTGCGGCTTGTGTGGCCAAAACAGACGTCATAACACCTTTAATCGTCGGCCTTTGGGTTCGTACTACTACTCTCTCGCGTTTTTTCTTGCCGAACAACAGTTTTAGGATTGACATTGTCGCTTGATCGGATGATGATGACTGTGGGATTTCACGAATTTGGGAGAGTGGATTTTAATAAGAAGAGAGAGAGAGAGAGAGTGGTGTGGTCTACGTGCACGGCTCGTGCTTACCTCATGCGAAACGATGCGAGTGAATGTGTTGAGCTCTACGTCACGTCAATGCCTCTCTTTTATTTGTCACATTTTCTTGGCCTCTTTTTCTTTTTCCTCTGTTTTCTCATAAAATTTCGAATGAATTATAATGGAAGTCATTTTGATTCGGTTTGAGTATATCTTTCGTTTGATTCAGTTATATTTGATTTGATGTGTTTTTGTTAAAGTTTGTTTCGGACCAAATTTTGACATAAAGAAAATAAGGACCAAATTTCATTAAATATTCTTGGTTTTTTAATTAATTAATTTATATATTTTTTTTGGTGAAACATTGAATGTTCTTGTTAAGTGGCTTTATTTAATTGTATTTGTAGAGAACCAAGTGGTGGTGAGACTGTGCATCCGTATGGCAATAAAACGATGCTAAACTATTATGTACCAAATGATATGAAACTCGCATAAGGGAAATTACTCGATTGCTCTCAAACAGGGCGATTAGAATCTTCAATATACAGAATAGGATGATTTCGAGACCCGATAATTCGACTGTGATATCATGTTGACAAAGATTTTTACATCAATAATTAAGATATTTGAGCATTTTAGTTTCATCAATAACACTTAATTAGTATTTTTCTACCAAACAAAAAAAAAACACAAAATTAGTATTTAATGAAAAAGGTTGATTAATAATTTCTGTGATGATTATCTATTATAATTTTCCTTATTAATCCCTTAGATGCCAGTTTTCCATTCTTGTTTTTTTTTCCTTGTTCATTTTTTCGGTTTAGCTTTCGGTTTTGCTGTTGGTTTAGCTTTTGGTTTAGCTGCCGGTTTAACGGCTGGTTTTGTTGCTGATTTCGCTTTTGATTTAGCTTTTGGTTTAACTGCCGGTTTTGCTTCTGATTTTCCTTTCGGCTTAGTTGCTGATTTTGTTGTTGGTTTTGTTGCCGCCTCTGCTGTTGGTTTTGCTGATGGTTTTGATGTCGGTTTAGCTTCCGGTTTAGTTGGTGGCTTTGCTACCGTTTTAGCTGATGGTTTAGATGTCGGTTCAGTTGGTGGTTTAACTACCGTTTTAGTTGATGGTTTAGTTCCTGGTTTTGATGTCGGTTTAGCTGGTGGCTTAGATGTTGGTTTTTCTGTCGATTTTGATGTTGGTTTAACTCGTGGCTTCGCTACTGATTTTTTTTTGGCTTAGATGTTGGTTTGGATGTTGGTTTAGTTTTCGGTTTAGATATCGGTTTTATTGCCGATTTACTTGTCGCTTTAGCTGTTGGTTTAGTTGTCGGTTCATCTGGAATGGCACCTCCAGCTGGTGCGGCTCCACCCGATGCATCTCCAAACGGTATGTCTCCAATCGGTGGTGCGGCTCCACCCGATGTGGTTCCAACCGGTGCGGCTCCAACCGGTGATGTTCCACCGGATGTATCACTAACTGGTGTGGTTCCTCCAACTTATGAGGCTCCAACCGGTTCGGCTCCTCCTGGGGCGGTTCCAACCGGTGGGGCTTCAACCGATGCACTTCCAACTGGTGCGGCTCCACCCGATGCATCTCCAACCGGTGCGGCTCCAACCGGTGTAGCTCCATCTGGTGTAGTTCCACCCGGTACATCTCCACTCGGTGCATCTGCTCCACTTGGTATCAATCCTGGAATTTTTGGTGGGTCCTTCCCAGTAATTTTCCTAGACACAATTGAATATACATGCATGGTTATCAAAATCAGGTTACCAACGTTTAGTAACTTGGCTCAAAATTGTTCGCCACCTAACAACTTTAACTATAATCTGTACGAGACTGTATTTATGACAATGCACACAGATAGATGCTCCAAATGGCAATTGAAAACAAAAATTGGACGATATAAAACGAAAGTTCGATGATTGTGTTTTATTTCCATATATATTTACCTGATTCCTCCATAACTTGTTTTTTAAAGTCGCATAATTTATTTATAGTAAGCCTAATTTTGTTTTTCTCTAGCGAGTTACATTTTATTTCCAGTAGCTTGTACTATAATAAATGGATAATTTTCTTAAAGTTCTTAACCTTTGCTTCATAATTTAATGGTGTTTGGTGTGATCATATATATGCTTTATCATTATTTAAGACATAAAATCATCCCTCCCTGTATCTTGAACTTATGATCTTGAGTATATTCGGAACCACTAGCTATGTTAATAACACTAAATTTTTAAGAAATAAAATTACTTGTAGAGTCACATTAAAACCAGATACTCGCATTTGCTAATATAATGAATGTGTTTGTGAGTCAGTGTTAATTACTTGTAGAGCCAAATTAAGATGGTGAGAACGGTCACACCCGAGGTGCCTCCGACCATCAAACCGGAAGCAAGAACAGTGGCGGTAATACCGGCCGGTACGAGAATCGGGCTGAATAGGAGGAACAGCGGCATGGAGGCTGCCACGGCTGTGCCAACTAGGGATAGACCGGCCAGTAACAAGAGGAACACTGCGGCTGTGGTGGCGAAAAAAGCCGTCATAAGACCCTTAAGCGTCGGCCTTTTGGTTCGTACTATTACTTTCTCGCGTTTTTTCTTTCGGAACAACATTTTTAATGGCCAGAGGAAAATTATAATACTTGTTTTATCGGATGGTTGTGGGATCTCATGAGTTATGAGAATGGATTTTATGAATAGAGAAATTATAGATGGATGGTCTACGTGCACGCAACGGCACGTGCTTACCCCATGCGTAACGATGCGAGTGACTGTTGAACTCTACGTCACCTCGATGCCTCTTCTTCTTCTTCTGTTGGGTACGTTGCCACATTTTTTGGGCCTTTATTCTCTTTTTTTCTCTGGCTTTCTTGTAAGATAGTTGTGGGTATTTTGGTTTACTTTCGGATTTTGTTTGACTAGTTTAGTTTTCCATAATAGTATATGTTTTGAATTACAAGTGTTATACCACAAAGTCAAATTTGATTTGGTTAGAGTTAGATTCTGGTGTGGTTTTGATAAAGTTTGTTACGTTTGTAGCTTACATGTGTTTAAATTTCCATATGGTAAGTAGTCTAGCTAATTGAACTGTTAAGGTTGAGTGGTTAAGTAAAAAGGCTTTGATCAGAATCATCATTCTTTTTTTTTTTGCTTTTACTCAGAATGATCAGGCTTTGATCAGAATCATCATTCATAAACCACATAGAACATAACAGATGATAGATCATATTACCAAAGAAAATAACTTCATTAACTGTGAAGTGAATAAAGAATCAAATGCTTTAAGAACAAATCCATAAACCAAAATCAAAACTCCTATTAGTAATCCCTTTCAACAAAATGAAAAATTACAGAATCAGTAAGCTTCTGTCAATGTTCATGTTCCACCACCCAGAAGCTTTTACTTTCGTTCTCAACTGGCTTTAGCTATATGAACAAAAAATGTTTGTGTCTATAAGAGGAAGAAACAAAAATAAAAAGTTTTTCCAAATCATTTCACTTCCATTGTTTGAGAATTCAGCCGAAATTTTCATACTTTTGTTCACAATTGGAGAGAAGAAGACGAAAAGTTAATAATAATACAAATAGGAGAGGAGGAGCATCACTACTATTTCATTTTTTTCAGCCAATCAGAAGGCTCTATTTCATACCCACTCGCACAAAGTGCGCGTTGTGCGAGTGTATGCAATTCCTGTGGACTATATAACCCCCAAAATCGTGCCTATTTGATTCAACGCACTTATTTCTGAAAAACTCATCGCGTGACTTTTTTTTAACTTTTTTTTTCCTCAAAACCTTATTTTATTTCCAATGTAAACCGAACCAACATTAATCGTAATTTCCAATGTAAACCGAACCAAAATTAATTGGAAATATAAAACCGACCAAAATTAATTGATTTATACAGTAACTTGTAGTAAATCAAAGTTCCTGTCACTCGAAGTTGCATAACTTAAGAAAGAAAAATATGCAGAACAGAGAGAAACATACACTGCATCTCTTTATGCTCTGTGTTAACACATATAAAACCCATTTCGATCAAAAACTTTTTTAACAGTTATCATCGATTGGGAGCAAGTCAGTGTAGAGCTCTCCATAGAATCTAGTCACAAGATACAATATAGGGCTATTCAGGTTCTTCCAATAATAGGCCTATTCAGGTTTTCTATATATATATATGTATTTTATTGCTGTATTCCATATAAGACCCTTTTATGATATTTTACTTGCAAAAAAAAGAAGTACATTATTATTTTGTTCTACCTGAAGCTACTTACAAAAATTAATAGTCTAGGTAACGATATTCAATTATGAACATAAAAAAGGTGATTAAGATATCATTGAGATCCAATAATGGATGATGGCGCAAATAAGACATCCCTCCAAACCAATCATCATATATATTGTATGTTCTTATTTTGTGTATAATATTTATGAAAAAGGAGGGTGTGGATTAGGTTTAACTGTTTGTGGAGTCCTCCTATACAAAATTAATTAACAATAACAAAAAAAAATCAAGTTGCTGCAAATCAGATCCCACAAGGAGAGAGAGGCCTACCAAGGTGAACAACTTGATTGTGCTGTCTAATTTTGCTCTTTTTATAATACAATACAATACATCTCTTTTGGGAATACACCTAGCTAGTTCATATGAGCTTTCGGAAGCCAATCCCAATGTGATACGTCGACGTTGTTTCTATTTCCCGAACTAAAAAAAGTATAAACTATTCATTGCCTAGCTAGTCTCTCAACAAATACTTTGTCCTTACTCTTTAATAATTTCATGTTTACAAAGAAATCAGTTTTAAATATAAAAAATTAATAATCACTATAATGAGTATCTCGATCTTTTATACTTAAAGGTCACAATTACAGAAAACCGAATTCACGTTCGTTATACAGCTATATTATGTATATGATTATTTGATCAAGTGCATGGTAACGGAGAGTTTCAAGATAAAAGTTGTAAAGTTGGGTAAGTACGGCTACCTAGTTCAAATCAATATTTTTACAAGTAATCCTTATGATATATATCAAATAATAAAAATTAACCTAAGTAAATGCATATTTAGTTGCTATCAAGGTTTGATTTTTGATGAATTTTTCTTTCACGTGCAAAGAATTTTTACGTTGGAAACACATCATAGCAACTTCATAGCGTGACTTGGTCTTATCTTTGAATATAAATTAAGAAGAGTGGAAATATGGAGTTCCAAATACAGTTTTTTAAATAATTTTTTTGTCTTTCATTTATTCTACTTCTACATAAGAAACAAAAAACAAGTAAGAACAAAATTACGTGACTTGGTGTAAAAACAGAAAATCTGTATTCGAAAGGAATATATCATCACTATGCATAATACCAATAATTATAATTTTCTAATATAAACAATAATAATAATGGGATATTAGGAAAAAGAAAAGAAAAATAAATACGCAATGCCGTTGAGAATCAATAATGGTTTTTTATTGTTATTTTAGGAGTCAGCATCAAGAGGTAAAAGACAAGCTGGGCATTAAAAATGAGAAGATTCATCAATCGTTAGAACCAAAATGTAAAAAAAGCTTTAGCTTTTGCTTTGGTTATAGTTTTTTGCAGTGTGGAAGTGTCACGTCACAGGTCACACACACAACAACTTGGGGTGAAGAAGGTCCTTGTAAAAAAGTTGGACGTTGTCTTCATAAATTTGTATTAATTGAATCATACTTATGGCCCATCTCTAAAAACCACTAAGAGAGCGACAAAACCAGAGTTTGTATCTGTCCCTACTCCATCCATGGCTGCTAAAACCTTGTGATTACCTTCTTGTCTCCTTCCTCTTCTCTTTCCCTCTTTTATATAACAACCAAACTATCAGAGCTTTTGTTCAATCATCACTTCTCTCTCTCTCTCTCTTTCCTCTGTCAAAAGAAAATCATGGCGACTATTGAGGAAAGCTCTGATTTGGAAGCTATGCAGAAGCATCTCTTTGAAGACTTTCTGGTATCTGATGGTTTCTTGGGAGATTTTGACTTTGATGCTTCTTTTGTCTCTGGACTTTGGTGTATAGAACCTCAGGTCCCTAAACAAGAACCTGATTCTCCAGTTCTTGATCCGGACTCTTTCGTCAACGAGTTTCTGCAAGTGGAAGCCAAATCATCACCAGAACTGAATACATCATCATCATCAACATACGAGACTGATCAGTGTGTGAAAAAGGCAGAGAGGTTTGAAGAAGAAGTGGAAACGAGACATTACAGAGGAGTGAGACGAAGGCCCTGGGGGAAATTTGCGGCAGAGATTCGAGATCCGGCAAAGAAAGGATCAAGGATCTGGCTTGGAACATTTGAGAGTGATGTTGATGCTGCAAGAGCCTATGACTGTGCAGCTTTCAAGCTCCGGGGTAGAAAAGCCGTGCTCAACTTCCCTCTTGATGCCGGGAAATACGAAGCTCCGGCGAATTCAGGAAGGAAAAGGAAGAGAAGTGATGCCCAGGAGGAGCTTCAAAGAACTCATAGCAACTCATCTTCATCGTCCTGTGATGCATTTTAACATTTTAAGAGTGTGAGCAGTTTCCTTAAGTTGTATAAATTAATTGCACAAAGGAACCGAACTGTGTAGATTAGTGTGCCTTGCAACAAATGTGTATGGCTGGATGTTCTGTTACTTCATGTCCCTAAGATTTACTTCTTATTGCTAAGATTGTTATTAAGTTCCATAACTCTAAATAATCTTAACTAGTGAGGTCAATGGTTCATGAAACAGTTAAGGTTTCAATCAGTCAATCACACACATAGAAACTTCACTGAAACAGCTTCAACAAGTGAGTGTACCTAATAATGTTCTCACAAGAGGAGAGAGTAAGGAGAATATCAAGATGGCAAAGGTGCATGAATGTAGTAGCAAATATTTGTCTCATAAGTTAGATACAAGTCAGCACCCATGGACCACACAAGCTACAGAGTACAGAGAGTTAAAAGAGAGATGCACAACTTGCAAGTGCTGCAGAATAAACAGAGCAGAGATATTTATCTAAAATATCTCCTTATCCTTGTTTCTACTCTATGGTTGAGTATTAAAAACACTAAAAAACCAGAATACCATTTTCTCAATCTGTCTGGTTTCCTAGTTTCATTGATATTTTTATGAGATTTTTTCGTGTTTATTAAACCCTTACTGGGTGGAGGAATCCCAAGGCCAAAATGGGATCTATATACATATATACATAGAACAAAATGAGATATCTTATATACATATGTCACTTTACATCCATAGTGAGCTAACCTGTAATTAGATTGAAGAAATGTCTTCGAGGGTTGACTGAGTTGTCAATGCAAGGCCCACCGTATTGGACTTATTGGTCACCGCAAGACCAAACTTGTCATACACTTACAAATCATGGCATATACCAGAATATCCATTGGTTCATGGAAAATAGCATAACACTCTACTCTAATCACTCATTCTCCACAGTTCCAACGAAATACCTAAAGAAACTCAATCATATCTATCTCACTTAAAACGATGATCACGGGATCAATAATATAAATACTTTCATTTTACCAGAAAGTGTTATATAGTTGAAAGGAGTATGAGAGATCTTCAGTTTAGCATCTATCTGTGTTTCCAGAATCGTAATGCATCATTAACTTTCAAATCAGAGTTTGGAAGATACCTATGTACTTCATATGGATCACCATTTCCTCAGCATTTATATAAACGATCCTGTACCATTATGATTAAGAAAACACGTATTGATCAAAATCCCATGCTGATCATCAAGATACACATCCAAAAACCTGTTCCACAGATATTGAAGAGTTTCAGTATATACCTTTCTTGAGTCGACCATAGCCTATTTCCTGAAATGAGAATTTCATTTTGTTGGGTCAAGAAGAAAACTTCTTTATACATTGAAGATATAGTTAACCATCACTACATAGCCGCAAGAAATAAAAACACTCCTAAAACTGAAAGACAAAAGGCTGGAACTTTTACAAACAAAAAAACCCCATGAGGAATCTTCAGTCATCAGAGCTGTAGTCGCTGGACTCAGGTAGAGACGGGACAGTGGCACAACAGAATGCATCTTTGTCTTTTAGAAGGAGACAGCTTCCATCAATGTTCCATTTGAGGTCAGATATGGAGAAGCCTGGGAGGGGGTTGCATACACAGAACGCACCAGAGGGAGTCCACATGTAAAGGTGAGAGCTTCCAGTGCATAGGAGGAGGCGTGTGCAGGTTGGGTCCCACACAGCGGCTCGTATAGGTTCCTTCTGGACCAGGATGGCTGCAACCTCAAGGTGGCGCATGTCCCATATCCACAGAGCAGTGGGCATACTGTCGTTTCGTGTGCATATGTACTGGCTGTCTTTGCTCCAAGCCAGAAGTCCTGAGAACATTTTGAAAGAGTTTAGCTTTTGGAACTTAAAAGCAAGAAGGATATTTCCATATCTGATTGCAGTTTCTGAGGTTGCATTTGGTCGCAGAAGAAAGAGCTTACCGACTCCTTGTTTTGGGTTAGGCTTGTCTGCAGGAGGTTTCTGGAAAGGAAAAGCTACCGGTAATTCCATGACTTCATACCTGACACTTATATAGCCTTCTGAAGCATCTGGACATAGAACCACAGAAGAAAACAAGATAAAATTACAAACAACAAGAGTGATACAGAAGTTTTCCTTATCAGACAAGAACAGGTTTGGAATCGTTCTTACCATAATTGCTTGGCATAAAGTTTTCATCCAATGATAATTCAGACATATCAAGCTGTAAGGGTTCATCGATCTCCTAAAAAAAGTAATGTCCAATAGGTTAAATACACACGCCTGAGCTGACATCGCATTGTCAGGCTTTAGAAACTCGTTATTAGAGGGTAGAATGGGCAATACCTTGAAAATAGCAGCAGAACAGGGCGCACGAACCGTTGATAGGTGTAAGAACTCGGCGAATGTTTTCCAAGTAAGGTGATTCAGGACCCGCAACATCTGATCGTAGCTACCAATGGCAAGAAACTGACCACACGGAGACCAGGAAACAGTCTTCACACCAAGTCCACATTCATATGCCTGATACTTAAATAGACACCTACCATCTGGAGAATAGATTAGAACCTGCCCAAAGGTTTACAACTTTAGAGAGATTCCCGACAAACCAAACATAACAGAATTTAAAATAGCCAGGTAAGAAACTAACTAAAAATAGCAACAAAACGATACATACCTTATATTCAAGAGGAGAATCCCACACTACAATAGAACTATCATCAGGTGACCACTCAAGATCAGCCAAGTCCAAGGTGTCAACAGCAAAGCTCCCCATTATCTCCCATGATTGACAAGACAAAAGGTTAACATAATCCTTGCAATCACGCCGCGTACAGATTGCTGCAAACTTCCCATCTTGATTAAATGAAACTCCCTTCGAACCATGCCTTGGCCACTGAACATGAACACACGCCGTGTTCAAAAGGGACCAAACTGTTAACCTTAGCTGAAACTCCGACGTAGTGAGTATGTGACGGCTGTCGGGACTCCACCTAGCGTATGAAATACCAGCAGGACCTTCATCAATCTTGCAAGTCCATTCTGGTTGTGTCAATGACCAAGCTTGAATCATGGGTTTTTTATAGAGACCACAAAGAATGTACTCAGAATCAAGAGCCCATTCTATGTAGCTTATTTTATCTAAGCAAGAAAACAATTGCACAACCTGCATTTACATCCACAACATATTCATTGGAGATTAGTAAATAGACACCAAAAAAAAAAAAAAAAAAAAAATCAACGACATTATCATCATCCTTATCTCTAAGGTTCCAATTCCCAAAATTTAGCAAACCCAAGTTAAGTATTACCCGAATTAAGCACAAGATCTAGTTGCATTTGAACATTAGAAAAAAGTAAGATCCAAAAATCTCCTAGCTAAAATTTTCATTCTAATCAAAGGGTTTAGGTGGATTAACTACCAAATCGAACTAGTTTATACCTGAAACGAAAACGTATCACGGATCACGAGACGATAATCATTAGCGACGGCGAGGTAACGAGAGTTGGGGGAGAAACAGCAAGGACCTGTTTGCTTGTACGGCTCCGTGAATTCCATATTTGAGTACTATGCAAAGAGATGCTGCCAGAGGAGAATAGTACTCAAATGTCTTTGATCTTTGATAATCTAAGCTCCTCGATTCATAGTGGTGGGAGAGTACTGCGAGAGAGCCATGGAGAAAAACAATTTTGAAAATTGAAAGGCAAGAGAGATGAACGAGTTGTTTCAAGTCGGGTCGGGTCCGGTGGGTTGCGGGTATGGCTTTCAGGTTATACTGGGCCTAAGGCCCATTCTTCATTAACTCGTTTCTTAGATATGATAAATTAATAATATAGCCTTATTTAACAAACACCATGCCGTTCGTAATAACTACAATACAACATTTTGCCGGTTTACTCTAACACAACTTGATCTCGTTTGTTAAAGCGTTTGGTAAATTTTCTCGTTAGTTTTTTTAACTTTTGAAACACGTTAACCTTAATTAATCTGTTGTTTAGTTGAGATGCATTCAACATGAATTATTTATAAAAACAAAAATTAAAACGTTTCATAGATTCTTACAACTTTTTTTTTTTTTTTAAATGTAGACTTTCACTTTTATTATATTTTTTAAAAAGTTTTTTTGGATAGGATATTGAATTTAAACACAATATAAATCTGCTACAAGTTGGAACAGCTCGACCAATGCCGTTTACCCCGGGGGTTTTGGTGCGGGTGCCGCTGCGGGTGCGGGTGTACTTGCTGCGGGTGCCGGTGGTGCAGCTGCTGGTGCGGGTGTACTTGCTGCGGGTGCCGATGAACTTCCACCGGCCGATTTATCTCCAAAGGATCCAGTAAAGGTTTTTCCTCCCCAAGATGCAGTCCAAGTTCCTCCATAACTAAAATTTGACATAGCTTGCAGTGATGAACCTCCTCCCCAAGATCCTTTAAAATTTCCTTCATAGTTAACCTTTGGCTGGAGTGAAAACAGAGTTTTGGCTGGCGAACTTCCTCCAAACAGCTTTAGTCCCATCCTGCGTCTACACACACACTTGTCATCGTTTAATTCAATATTTCAAAAACAAATAAAATTGTTACCAAATTATCATATAGACTAATCCATGTGCACGTTATATATAAGCATAAATCTCGAGTGATTTCAATATACTTTGTTTGATGTTAGTTAATGAGCCACCTGATGAGAGCAACAGCCATCGCTCCTAGGGTGCCGCCCGCCGTGAACCCTGAGATTAAGACAGCAGTGGCTATCGTGGCTGGTACGAGAATCGGACTGAATATGATGAATAGGGGTGAGGTTATGGTTAATGCCGCGGCTGAAGCAGCGAGTGTTAGACCTGCTAAACCTAAGAAGACTATAGAGGCCACGGCAGCGATAACCACCTGAAAAACCTCCGACAGTGGGTTGAGAAAAGAAAACATATTGTGATAAATGTTAAACTTGGATCACTAGATTTGTTTTGATAGAGTCTTTCGGCTCATACTTGTTATCGGATGTTTCTTTGGGATCTTACATGCATCTACGTCACGTTACATTAGCTTTCTTTTGCTTACTTCTTTTTCTTTGGGTTGTCATGTTTTTTGGACCCTTCTTTCTTTCTTGTAAAAGTTCAAACATTAATTGTCGTGTTGCAACACGTCTATGGTTAGAACATCCTAGACTAGGTGCTTCTAGATATAATCCAAGGAGGCAAGATTTTACAGAAGTTAGATATCAGTGTGCTTGATGTTATTCGATTTTTCCAGGAGTAAGTAAAGTTTTCATGCTTTGTTGTTGAGTAGCATATGATAACTTCAATCGTAACGATGTCATACACTGTTTCAAATAAAGTTATATTTCACTAAGCATTTTAACTGATTCTTGATATTCATTGGTCTTGCAGCTTCGAGATAGGCAGATGGCAAATTTTTTTTAAAACTGAAGTTTCAAAAGAAAACAGATTTTGTGTATTAGTCATTACATAAAAGCCTTGCAAGTTGTAAGATCAGGTCAATGTCAACGAAACTCAAAGATTATTTGATAATCAAAAGCTTCCTCCTCAATCTTCTTGACTAAAGAAAAAACAGAACATGATACACACCCTTAACTCTCTTTATAATCCAACACCAGAACCTCTCTTCTTCTTCACTCCAATATACTCTAAACCAGATTCTACTTCTTAAAAGCCACTCTCTAGCTATGTCTTCTTGTTCAAGAACGAGAACAAAAGCTCCAAGATCGGCCAGAGGCCACAGAAATGGCCGTTTCTCTTCTTCATCGGCTACAATTGTGGCAGAGATCGACGATATCTTGATTCAAATTCTCTCTTTGCTTCCAATCAAAACCCTTTTAAGATCCAAACGAGTATCCAAACGCTGGTTTTCTCTCATTACAAATCCTGATTTCTCCAACCGTGTCATCAAGTCCAACCACCCCTTGCCCGTTTCTGGCTTTTTCTTACATTTACCAAGAGCCATCATGTATAGTTTTGTCTCTCTTGATGGTGATGATGACGCAATCAACCAACGGATCTCATCATCATTACCTCTCTGGTTTACAGATCATTCAACAGATATGATCATAATGCAATCAACCAATGGCCTTCTCCTCTGCAGATGCGCTTGTGCTTCTTCTAACCAATTCAAAACAAATTACTATGTTTACAATCCGACAACGAAACAATACACTCTTCTCCCTCCCGTGACCACAGGTTACATCACACTCTCTCTAGCCTTTGATCCTTCTACATCTCCACACTACAAAGTCTTTTGCTTCAGAACAAGAAGTATGACCTCTTTCTCCTTCAGCATAGAGGTTTATTCTTCCAATGAAGGTCATTGGAAGAGACTTGTTTTGGTTCCTTCATCTCCTTCACCCTTTGTAGAGTACAAAGACACAGTCTTTTGGAATGGCGCGGTTTACTGCTATGGTCCAGGCACAATAGATTGCATCTCTTTTGATTTCAGTCAAGAAGAAACAAAGATTCTTCCTCTCCCTAATCTTGACCATGAAGATGGGGAGCCGCTACCTGATCCCGGGACATTGAGGTATTTGGATGAATCCGGGGGATATCTTTACTTTGTTGAGGTAAATGATCAGGGTTCGTCAGATTTACCGGTTTATGAAATGGAAAGAAACAGCTCAAGCTGGTCCCTGAAGTATATTGTTGATTTGGAGCCTCTTGCAGCCGCTTTCCCCGAGATGATCAGAACCGAATACTACACCAATAGGCGGATATACGCGTTCTCTGTCATCGGTTTTGTAAAGGAAGTGACAGATGCCGAACCATACATTGTGCTTCACATTCCAAACAAGGCTGTAAAATACAACTTCATAAACAAGACTTTCAAGAAACTTTGCAATTTCAAGCCATTGGTCAATGATGCTCCTGAGGAAGCGTTTTACAGATTCCAAAAGACTTTCCAGTTCATTGAGTCTCTTGCTAACGTCTAAGAGTAGTTCATTCCCCCTCCCCGGGAAGCCGAACAATTTATCTTTGAAATGCATCCTTATGTAAAAGCTTTTATATCAGATGAGATATTTACTTCTATCAGAAACCCAAACGTGGCCAATCATTCTCAAATTCTTCTAGCATTTCCTAATCTCTTCGAGTTTCCTCAAGACTTGCTTGATGTTTGGCCTAAGAGAAGGCGAAGGAGAGCAACAAGACATTGCAAGCTGAAAATACTTGAGGACACGTTCTTCACTCAGATTAGCATCACTCCTGAGAATCTCAGGACGGTATAAATCAGACAACCTATGATCAAGAACCGCATTCCTCATGAAATCAGGAAGATAGAACTCATCATCCCCCGTTGGATTCTCGTTTATCGGTTCTTTACCAGAGACTAGCTCAAGCATGATCACACCGAGACTATACACATCACTCTCTATGCTCACTTCCTTCATCTTTATCAACTCAGGAGCTTTGTATCCTTCAGCTGCAGAAACATCAAGAATCTCTTGTCCTGCAGCTAAGTTCAAAAGCAAATGCAAACCGAAATCAGAGATTCGAGGTTCGAAACTCGGACTCAGAAGAACGTTCTTGGTTTTCAGATTGCCATGGACGATTGGTTTTTGCATTCCTGTGTGGAGATGATCAAGAGCTGTAGATATTCCAATTGTAATGCTTAAAATGTTGATCCATTTTTTAGACTCATCATCTCCACCTGCCAAACACAAGGAATTGCTGAGTTTGATGTTCTTGAGAATAACTTTTATCTTCTTCTTCAAGTTTCTTACTTTTGAAGTAAAAAGAAGTGGAAAGTGACAGAAAATACAACAAAAATAGTACCGACAAAAGACAAAGACTATCATCATCATCATACCTAAATATTGAAAAAGCTTGGCAAAGAAAAAACAATATTTAAGACAAAACAATGAAAGACTGAATTAAATGGTCCAGCTAATGAGTTTTAGTTCCAGCTGTGTGGTTCTCTGTCATATTTGCAAACTTATATTCCTATGAGTATATTTATTATGAGATATCATAAACATGGAAATGGTAAAATTATTCCTTAGAGGTTTCTTAACCATTTTTCCCGGGAAAATAGAATCTCATAGATTCTGTTTTTGTTCCCCCGGAAAACCTATAAAACAAGTGACAACGAGATTCCATTGGAGTGGAGATTAAAGAACCAAAAAGTTAAAAGAAAAAATCTTTACTTTTTGTCGGAAAAAAAGAAAAAGTTTGGTCCTTTTTTTTTTCTTGAGAAGATTAGAGAAGAAAGAAAAAAACAAAGACTTACTTCGGATGAACTCAGAAAGATTCCAAGAAGCAAAGAAAGGATGAACCATAAGCTTCTCTCCTCTGTTTCCACCATAGAAACCTAACAAAGGAACCAAATTCTCATGTCGAACGAACCCAAGCGTCTCAATGACACCTTTAAACTCCTTAGAATCCGATCTCACTGTACAAACCGGTCTGAGGAACCTAAGAACTCTAGTCTTGCCGCTACGTTGCAGAGAAGCTTTGTACAGAGTACCGTAGCTTGATTTACCGATGACTTCTCCTGGAGCATCGAGTATATCGCAGATCGTGAGATCTTCTCCGCCTTGGAACGTTACGAGCTCCTCTGTTCCAGAAGAATGTCCTTGTTTGTTGTGGTCGAGTGACTCGACGTCGTATTGATCTGATTCAGTAGATGATGATGATGAGGATACTTTTCTTCTAAAGAAGACGATGAACAAGATTACAATCAAGAATGCTGATAGAGATACTCCTAGTAACAATGTTAGAAGTTGAGTTTTTCTCATCTCATCAAGAATTTGGAATCTGGATGTGTTTGAGAGAGGTGTTTTTTTCTTCTGTAGAAAAAAAAAAAGGTATTTGTGTTAGGAAATGAGAAAATGTATTTTGATTGATTAGAGAGTAGAACTGTGAGATTTGGCAGGAAATACAAGAAACAAAAAAGTCTGAGAAAAGAAAAGGAAACTGTGGAATTTATTGTTCACAGAGAAAAGAGAGAAAGAGTGATGGTGATGTGAGATTATGAATAAGAAGAAGAAGAAGTTCAGAGAGGAGGACAGATCTAAGAATATCTTTTTTGTTTTTTATTTTTTATTTCTTTCCTTGTATTGTATCAATGTTGACTTTATGATTTCTTTCATCTTTGGCTTCTACGGGTCTATTATGTATATATATATGTACCTGCATGTGTACATACATATATGCAAAATATCATAATTCATTCCAATGTTTACTGTACTTTACTCTCGAGTTCTCAACCAATTAATTATGACCTAATTATTTCACATTGTTCCCAGTAAACCATGAAACGTTTGAGAGTATTCTGATCAGTTCAGGTTGTATTTCGAGTTTAGAGTTGTGTAGTAGATATCATAAAAAACTTTTGGTTCGGTTCTTTCAGTTTCAGAATTTTTAAGACTTTTATACAAAAAAATAAAAATACTGTTTGAAAAAGTTCATACTAACAATTTTCTTAGCAAAAGAAAAAGTTAATAATACATTATTACGAAGTTTTTGGTACTCATTTTTCATATAAATAGACTGAAAACTCACAAATTATGTTAAGAAAGAGTGACTGGCACAAAATGATCACAAACGTAATTTTAGTCATAAGTAAAATTTATTTTGGGAAAAATGATATCTCGAGTATCACGTTTTAATGAGTTTCTTTCAAGGTAAATATTATGGGCGAGCGTGGTAATTAATTCTAATGATCTAACAAAATAAAATAAAATTAAAGAACGTTGAAAGTGGTGATAATTAATGTTGGGTTTGACTAGTGATGGTAGTTGAAGTGCGTGGGGATACATCTTCATATCCTTTGATTGCAAGTTTAGAGTCTGAACTGGTGGACTGAAGAAGAAATTCAAAATATGTGAATTGGGAAGCATTTTGTTGCTATGACTTTTTTTCTGCTTTTCAGATGAATGTTTTTATCTCGTTATTGTTGATTGGTGAGAATAAAGAAAATAACAAGAGAACCTGTATAGTAGTAATATTTATTTCCTGCTAGAAATATTGACCAATCAGAATTTTAGTTATTTTATTGATTTAAAAAGGAATTATAAACTATTTTCACAATAATAATAAATAAACGTTTTCTTTGATAGATTTTGTAACGCAAAAATCATATATGTATAATTTTGTGTTTGGAGCAAAAAGATCTAAAAGTAAAATCTGTTGAGATTTTGACAGTCGACATCACGACTAATCTCTTTTGTTAGCTTTAAGCTTGTCTCTTTAATTCCTTTAATTAGACGGTTGAGTGTTGACATGAATGAATGATCACGAAGTTAGTCCACTTCATCTAACTAACGGCTCCAAGTCACCCATTTTTTCTCAACATTTGGATTCCACTAGTATATCACACATCATCATTATATATCATAATCTCATATGTATTCAGATTTACCTTAATCCTACAAAATTTCGGGAATCCTATCCTATTATTTCATAGATAACAATAAAAAGCCAATGAGCCTACGTCCACCTTCTAATAATGGTGTCTAATATATTGTGGTAATCAATGAAATGACTACAAAAGTAAAATTGTATTAAGGGGGATCGGAGGGTTAAATCCATTTCAGAAGGTGAAACATATGGTTTTTCTTCGGCATTACCTTTTCGATTAGACTTATTCAGTTGGACCATTATAAAAACGAATATTTATACCTATATTACACACTACTCTATATTATATATTAAGTACATGGGCCAAAATAAAATTAATGGATGAGGCTGGCACATAATATACATACTGAAACTGACGTTGGTCGGCGGTTTCATTTTATGGTCCCAATGTGATATACATATATATGTAAGGAACTCCTAACAAGAGAATTCAAAAACATATGTAATTCGTACTCTACATGTTACTATATGACATGTGAGCGCAATATATTAGTAGATGAGAACTTGGCTGATCAATAGATGGAACTTTATATTTTTCACTTTATTTCAGGTATGTCAAGTATTACCAAACTTGTGTATAACTGACTAGCTAGCTATATGAATATGACAACGTCTCTGACTCATCCATTGCATTCAGTTTCAAGTTGTGACGAACTGAATCTTTCTTTTGCTTGCCTATGTCTTTTACTTAAACTGTGTTGCATCCTCAAGAATATGTTACTGCATCCTAAACTTGTAATGAAAGATATTAATTAGTCAAGATCATGCTCGTAAAACGGATACCATAGAATCCCATCTGGCATCCGTGGTAAATTCGATGAGAATTTCGTCTGCTGTGAATCTGATCTTAACATGTTGTGGAGTTGTTAGAGTGACACGTTAGTGTAGTTTGGTTTGTTTCAATAACTTCAAAGTTCAAAAGAAAACACAAAAAAGTTCACAATTTAAATTTTAAAAAAGGTATATAACCTTAATACTCAGTCTATAAGCAAAAGGTCAGGTTGGCCGAGTGGTCTAAGGCGCCAGACTCAAGTTCTGGTCTTCGAGAGAGGGCGTGGGTTCAAATCCCACATCTGACATATTTTTTTTCTCTTTTACCCAATTATTTTAAAAGAAAAATCCCCAAATCAAATCAAAACCCTAAAAAACAAAAATCGAAGATTATCTGTGTGTTTGTGATCAGATAGTCAGAGCACATAGCTCAATGTTTTAATCCATTCTTTGAAGTCATGATCCTTTCAGATTAAAGTCACTTCGATTCGTGCAATAGAGTCGTCGTTAACCCAAGGAACTTTTGAGTTCTGCATTCTCCAAAAATGGCTACCAATAGTGACAAAGTTAATCTCTCGCGCACGTTCAAGTATTTACTAGGTTCGTCTTCATTGTGTGTTTCTTATTTCACTTTATTTTCCCGGAGATTTTGCTTTTAATTAGGTTTTTTCCCCGTTTTCTTCTTGATTAAATTTTGGAATTAGCTACACAGTTTATATCCAGAAGCATCCCCTTCATATTCAATTCATGGATCGTGAGGCATCTCACCGAAAAAGACTATGCGGTAACGAATCCTTGTTTTACCAGTCCAATGTATATATATGTTCTTTGATTTTCGCCAATGTATGTGATTTTGGTTTGTTCCTGTATTTGTATGCATTGAGTATAGTAAAGATTGTTTTTTTTTTTGTTTTGGTATCATATTTGCCAAGTAGCAAAAAACTTGTATAGTTGGGTTCAGGAATCCTAGATGTGGTTGTAATTGTATGGACTCTTAGGTGTGCGTGGAAGCTAATTGTGAAGTCATGTCTTTTAAGTTTTAGTTATGCTTGCTTTTTACTGGACTTTTCATTGCAGTAGCTACGTGGATGATGTTTTCTTCTTTCAGTAATTTAATGGTTTTGTTTTTTAAGCTCGATCTATCTTCTCTCATTGGAATGCAGCTATACGCAGTCCAGTTCCATCTTTTTGTTACTTGTGTCTTGTTTCTCAGCCGGGAGGGATTCCGGCGTGCTTGTTTGCGGGCTGACATTAACAGGTATGCATAAAGCAGTTTGCGCTGATCTCCGTCACATAACCGGTTCATGACTTTGTTTTCAGTCAGTGATATTCCTTAATTTTCCTGCTGCAGTGATGGTCTTGGGTCAGTGGAAAATGTGACTAGGCTATTGAAAGTAGCATGGATGACTTTTCCACTCGGAATAGCCATTACTATTGCAGCATCCGTTTTTGTGTTATGGTGGCAGAACCTTAGTTACTCCGACCCATATGCACAGGCTATCTTGATTCATGGTACATTGTTGTGATTTTCTGTGCCTTATTCATACTTCTTTTCCTTACAGCCTTGAGATTTGGAAGTTTGTGTTTTTCAGTCACTTACTTGGGATTTTTTTCTTCTTCTTCTCTAATTTCTCCATTGATTCCTCTCGTTCTTTCCTAAAATATTTTTCATTTTTTCATAGTAGTCCAAATATACATACTGATGCATAGTCTGATAAACCTACTTAAACGTGGCAGGATTTGCGTGTGTACTGGAGCTAATAGCCGAGCCTTTGTATATCCTCTCTCAGACATTGCTGAGACTAAGGTTACGCCTCATTGTTGAGACTGTCGCTACAGTTGCACGCTGTGTAACTCTGTGCTCTCTCTTAGTTATGCAGACCAACATGGTACAGATCTTGTACCATTTCATTTAACTTTGAGCAAGAGAAAGCTTATATGATTAATTGAAAATCTAATTATCTTCAATCTTTGTAGGAAAAAGTGATAATCTTTGCACTGTCACAAGTTGCATATGGAGGTTCCTTATTTCTTGGGTACTGGGCTTATTTTCTAATTTGTGGTGTTTACAGAAGTTCAGATCTCTTTCCTTTCAGGTATGAGTGCTCTATTATTTGATCTCCTTGCCAACATTCTTAATTCTTGATATGTTCTAACCAACTCATTCATCCCCAATAATGTTCAACAATTTTTGTGATGTCACAGACCTGGGAACCTAATGAATTTCGATAGGCAGCTCTCAAACATGAGTATGCTATTTACTTTTCAGTCCTTCCGGAAATTGATCCTTCAAGAAGGTGAAAAGTTGGTCCTTGTATGGTTAGATACACCTTATAATCAGGCTGTATATGGGATCGTCGACAAACTAGGCAAGTCTCGTTAATGAAAAAATGCAAATAAGCTATAGCTACAAAGGTTGCCTGGAAATGTTTCTTACACAATTTCTAAAACTCCAGGAAGTTTAGTTGTACGCATGGTGTTTCTTCCTTTTGAAGAAAGTTCATACGCTACATTTGCCAGGTTCGCATCAGGTTCATTTCTCTCCTGAGTGTATTGTATTTAAGTATGTAATAATATTGGTTTTGATGTTTCATGATTTTTGGTTCAGATATTTATCTCCCAAGATTCTTACAGTTCATTACCATAGATGGTTTTTTATTTTAGTCTCTCTCTCATCTGACAGGTGATCATCAGGAAAGGAAAAAGAAACTCGGAATATGCTTGACTGAGGCCTTGAAGTTTGTGATATTAATAGGTATATTCCTATCTATCGCAGAGTCTCCAAAACCGAAACTACAGATACAGAATTGTTTTTGTATCTCAGTGCAGATAAGACTTTTTGAATCTAATCTCTGGTCATTTTTCTGAATACGTGAACATTGTCTAGGTCTTATATTTATGGCATTTGGTCCGAGTTATTCGTACTCTCTCATCAGATTGCTGTATGGTGAAAAATGGAGCGATGGAGAAGCTTCCTTGGCCCTACAGTTTTATTGTCTCTACATCATCGTCCTGGCCATGAACGGTTAGTGATCATATCTAGATCAACTAGTGGATTTGTCAAGCTTCTTCTGTTGGCGGATACTAGTTGTATATATCAATGTATTACTTTGTAAATTATTTTTTCAGGAACCTCCGAAGCATTTTTACATGCAGTTGGATCAGAGAATGAACTTCAGCGCTCAAACGACATGTTGCTTGTATTTTCATTGGTTTACGTCACCTTAAATATTCTGCTGATAAGATCTGCCGGAGCAATAGGTTTAATCATGGCGAATTCTTTGAGTATCCTTCACCTATATAGATAGATACTTCAACTAGAATCAGATTACTATATCTCCTTTTGTCTTCTTGACTTCTTAAAATACAGATATGATTTTTAGGATAATCTATTCAGGGAAGTTCATCCAACGTTACTTCCAGGTATGCTTGATTAAACTATAAAATCATGTAATTGCCCCTTTCGTTAAAACAAAATCTGGATTTAACCTCCAAAGTCGTCTGCAGGGCACTTCTTCGTTCTCGTTCCGAAAATGCTTCCCTTTAGGTTGGCAAATTCTTATCCTTTCGAGCATAATTACTCTCATCTCAGAGAAAACTGTTCTCCACCGTATGAATTTCTGGGGAACATTTCCTCTCCATTTCGCCATCGGTTTCATCTGCTTCTGTGTTTCGGCCATTGTCATGTAAGTCCCCTCCTATGGCTACTACAGTATCCATTTCAGAAAAAAACGACATTTTACTGACTTATATCGGTTCTATATATAAAACTTACTTTCTGAAACCTTGTGTGTTTTCTCTGGTAGATACCGGCGTGAGAGGCTGTTCATCAAAAGAATCATACATTTCAGGGATTACAATCACGACGACTGAAGTAACCAAGAAATCGGTATAAGTCCTGCTTAGAGTACGGGTAACGATTAGGTTTATGCTTACAAACAGATTTTAACGCTGAGAAAGAAAAAGTGATTACTTCTGTATTACCGAATCCAGCTTTAATGGAAAAAAAAACTTCAATTCTTATACGAGTTATTTTACCAGGTAGTTCTTCATCGTTTTTGTTTTTGGTAATGGTAAAGTTATCTTTTTTTTTTCACTTCATTCACTAGTCAAAAATAAAACTCGAGGCGACAGACAAAAACCTATAAGAATATTAAAAATGTACAGCAAAATTGACCCCAAAAAAAATAAAAATGTTAGAAACTGCATATATCCAATTATCATGATGGAATATATCCAATTATCATGATGGAATATATCATCCAATTCCAGTAAGTTGGGGTCGGTTGATGATTCGGACCAAATCATAAAACAGAGTCCTACCTCTCTCAGATAAAAGATAAGGGTTAGAGATTGAAGTTAGGTTTCTCCCTTCTCTATACTTCAAAATCTGTTATATAGATACTTGCTATTTTTGACAAAAAGGCAAAACCATTGTTTTTCCTTTTTCTTCTTTAAGGGGTTTTACCTATAAAAGAGAATGCTAATTCCCCATTGAGGTAACCTCTTGTGCCCTCTCTTTCGTTTTTCTTCTTTTAACGCTGGCGTTTTGTTAAGTTCACAAAAGCAAGAAACAATCAAGAAGCCTTACACGATGTGCATGACTTATCGGTTATACTGCAAGGGTTTGGTGAGTGAAGAGGTGGTTAAGGATGAGACTAGGCAGATCGGTGGTTTTGGTGTGGCCATATGTCACGCCGAGGATAACCGACTATATGAGATGAAGAGTCCACAGACCAGGAAGTTGCGGAATTGGCGGCCTTAGTTCATGGGTTGACATGGGCCTTGGAGCTTGATTTGAATTTATGGAACCTGCGCAGTTTGATCGTTGGACCCGAGAGTGGGAGCAGAGCAGGATGAGGAGGATCAGAGAAATGTCTAATCCAAAGAGTTCAGTAAAGTGTCCGTAATTTGAATGTGGCGTTTTAATGGCGAAGAACAAGCTCATTGAATACTCAAAAACGTTCTTCGTTGATGCTGAGCGGTCAGGAGCCAGAAAGTGCATGGGGTGTGGGCATTGTTACTGCGACGACTGCGGAACAGAATGGCAATATAACATGACATGTGATGAATACCGTGAAACAGAGTCTTATCAGACATCTTACGAAGCCAGGGCTAAGAGTTTAGGAGGGAAGAGATGCAAGAATTGCAAGTTGATGATTGTACCTCATGGTGAAGGTTGCGGCCGTATCACCTGCAGGTACGCTCTCTATCTCTCTCAACTCATGTCTCTCTTGTTATTACAGTGATTGTGTGTTGGTTGGACATTTTGATTTATTAATAATATTGAGTTTTGTTCTTTTGTCTTGTTAAATCCTCACAGCAGATGCAACTACCGAGTCTGTTCTGTCTGTGAAGCTGGATGGAATGAGAAAACCGGATGTAACTGGCTAACTGCTCCCGGGGCTATGATGAATCCTAGTAGGGAACGGTTTTGGAGCCAGAGGGAGGACTACTAGATTTTTCTGCGAAAAAAAGAGAAAGCTGAACCTTTTTGTACCTCAAATTTCACATAGAGTTGTTTAACTTTGCACTCTTCTTTTTAACAAAAAAAAATGAAAAACTTTGCACTCTTCTTTATTCTTTTATTGTTCGTGAAATAATAACTGGTTCAACGTACGTCATTGGTCAACGAAGAATGACGCCATTCCGGGTAGAATCAAAAATCTTAAAAATTAAATTGCAAATAAAACTTAATAAAAGTAACTAGTAATTACTTCTTCTTATCTATAATAAAATTAATAACATCATTGTATCAATGGACAAAAGAATCTTAATGTAAACGAATTATGACTGTATATCGCATGTTTTATATAAATCCTAAAGTTGGTACATTTAAGTTATATCCTTTTTTTGCTTTCTCCCGCGCATTAGACACCTTAATGAACGACATCTCACTTCAGAGAGTTGGAAACCCTAGAAAGCTCTACAGACATGGATGAACATGGCGATTCTTTCGAAGATCAGCGACCTAGCTCCTGTACGATCGCTAGGATACGCCTTGAGAATTTTATGTGCCACAGTAATCTCGAGATTGAGTTTGGCGACTGGGTCAATTTCATCACTGGTCAAAACGGAAGTAAGTGTGTTTTTATACCAAATTTGGTTCCTTTATTGCTTTTAAATGAAGGAATTGGCTTGTGGTTTCGTTTTTCTCGAGCTGGGTTATTGTTATTTTCCGTAAAGGAGGGATTTTTAGCTTTATTTTTTTGGTTCGTGCTCAAACCTCGAGCTGGGTTTGCTTGCTGCTGTATGATTTATACCGTTGGTGTTTTCGTGATTTTCACAGGTGGTAAAAGTGCTATACTGACTGCGCTATGTGTTGCCTTTGGATGTCGAGCCAAGGGCACTCAGCGCGCCACTGCGCTGAAAGATTTCATAAAAATTGGATGCAGGTTCGTGTTTTCTTCATGATTTGGAAATTGCTGAGTTTTGCTTCCCCACGAGACTAATATCAGAGATGATATGAGTTTCTTCCAATTTTATTTGGTATCTTTTGCAGCTATGCCCTTGTTCATGTCGAACTGAAAAACCAAGGACCGGATGCTTTTAAGCCTGAGATATATGGTGATACTCTGATTATTGAACGCAGGATATCTGATTCTACTAGTTTTACTGTTCTCAAGGATCATCAAGGTTAATTATATTTTTTTATGCTAAAATTTTCCATCTTTTTTAGTCTGTGCTTCTGCTTGATCTGCCTTATCCATGTCTGTTCTCACTATGATTGTCATTGTATATCTTCTTACTTGTTATGTCAAGTCTTACTGAATGTCATTGCTTCTTAATTGTGGTATGCAGGAAGAAAAGTATCTATCCGAAGGGAGGAGCTACGGGAACTAGTTGAACATTATAATGTGAGGTTTTCTCTTTGATTCAAGTTTAAAGTATGATCATGTATTTTATATTAGTGGGTTTCATTGCTCGGATTTTCATTATGCTTTCTTTGCTAGATTGATGTTGAGAATCCCTGTGTGATCATGAGTCAAGAGAAGAGCAGGGAGTTTTTACATTCCGGAAATGACAAAGATAAATTCATGGTATATCCTTTAACTCCGCTTGTGCTAATCTTGTTGATAGTTTTGCTGAACAGCTTTTGTTCTGTAGTACTTTTATAAAGCAACCCTTCTTCAGCAAGTCGATGATCTTCTTCAAAGTATTGACACAAAGTTGAAATCTGCAAATGCTCTTCTGGATGAGATGGAGAAAACCATAAAACCAAAAGAAGAGGAGATCAGTGAGTTGCTTCGAAAGATCAAGAATATGGAACAAGTTGAAGAAATAACCCAACAGTTGCTGCATTTGAAAAAAAAACTAGCTTGGTCATGGGTGTATGATGTGGATAGGCAGCTCAATGACCAGACTGAGAAGATCGTGAAACTCAAAGAACGAGTGCCTACTTGTCAAAATAAAATTGATCGGAAACTGGTAAGTAATATGTTTCCATTACCTCAAATGTAAACTGCTATGACAATCAGGAATTTGCAGGGGTGGGTGACCTGTCTAAGCTTCTCTTGGATACTTTAACACCGAATTTTATTAGTTGTATTAAATAAAGATTGTTGAAGCTTGAGGTTAGCTCTACCCTAAAAGATTCTTATAGGGTCATACGGATTGTCCCTTGTGTTCTATTCATTTAGGTGAGGTTGAGTTTCTAAAATGTGTATTTGCTTACACACTTATAAATTCGATTGTAGCATCAATCATACCTAAGCATATCACTTGAATCCTTCATCTTGAAGTTGATTATAACTGACCTTTTTGTAGGGTGAGGTGGAATCTTTAAGGCTAAGCTTGACCGAGAAGAAATCTCATGTTGCCTGCCTAATGGATAAATCAACTGCGATGAAGAGAGAGATAGAGTGTTTGCGGCAATCAGTGAAGATGGTATGTTGAAACTTAGATTTAAAGAATTACGCTTTAAATATATAGTTTGATAAATTATCGTACATCTTATTTACAAACTATGTTTTCTTATTTAGCAGTTTGGAAAACAAAAGAAGCAAATGAATGGACTGGATTTATCAAATAAATTTATCTTATTGATATATAGAGATTGCAAATAGGCACTGCTCTTGACCTCGTTAATAGAATGTTTCAAAGTGTAGTTTTGAAATTGTGCTTGGTTTAGATACTTTTCGCATCTGTTGCTACTTGACATACAATTTAAAACAGGCTGCAAGAGAGAAGATCGCTTTAGAAGAAGATTACCATTATAAGTGCAATAACATTCAGAAGATTAAGGATCTTGTAAGGAGGCTTGAAAGACAGATTGGTGATATTAATGAAATGACTACAAGAAGCACACAGGTCCCCTCTTTTCGCGAACTAAGATCCTTTCAGTTTTATGCTCAGTGTTTGGTATGGTAATTGAGGAGTAGTTTAGTGTTAGTGTATAGACTTTTTACAGGCTGATAATGATGCAGGCTGAACAATCTGAAAACGAAGAAAAACTGAATCAATTGAAGCTAGAGGTTGAGAAGGCTGAATCATTGCTTTGCAGGTCATTATGCTTTTTCATTCTTCTCTTCAGCTAATCCGTTTTCGCTATTTTCTTCTTTTTTGTTAGCTAAACATGGATTGGATTTTACACTTTTAGTTTGAAAGAGGAAGAGAACAAGGTAATAGAAAAAGCATCAGCTGGAGGGAAAGAGAAGGAACACATAGAGGCTAAGGTGTGATGATGCTTGCAGTGTTTCTTATTAAAATCTTAGTCCTAGAGTTTACCCTCTTTCATATTTGTGCTGTTTTACATTCAACTATTTTGGGCCCTTTGGCTTCTAGATTAGAGCCCATGAAAAGAGGCAAAGTAGCATAAACACTCACATCAATGATCTGAAGAAACATGAAACAAATAAGGTACTTATCCAATTACACGGATATGCCAGCAAGCTTTTATATGTTATTTATTTTCTTTTGGAGGACGATAATTTCGAGGATTAGGTGGATAATTTCAAACTTGTCTTGCTAGGTTACCGCATTTGGAGGGGACAGAGTCATTAATCTCTTGCGGGCTATTGAGAGACATCACCACAGATTTATAAAGCCACCGATTGGTCCAATTGGTGCTCATGTGGTAAGTTTCTATTATTCCCTTCCACACATCTGTGCACAAAGCATGTTTTCTCACATGGAACATGCATGTCGTAAAGAAAATCTGACATATTCAAGTGTTATGATAACAATCTCTGCTGTTTAAGTTTGAATTCTTCTAATTGTGCGGTGTTCTACAGACATTGGTCAACGGTAATAGATGGGCATCTGCAGTTGAACTAGCTCTTGGCAACATCCTAAATGCCTTTATTGTGACCGATCATAAAGATTTAGTTACTTTGCGAGGCTGTGGAAAAGAAGCGAATTATAACAATCTGAAGATTATCATCTATGACTTTTCAAGACCAAGGTAATCTAAAAGACACTTTCCAATCATTTGGTTTATGCTCTGCTTTGTGAATGGATAAATTTAGCTATATTGCAAACTCCATGGTTATTGTTTATGCAGGTTAAGTATACCAAGCCACATGCTTCCTCAAACAGAACACCCAACTATTCTCTCTGTCTTGCACTCTGAGAATACTACTGTTCTTAATGTCTTGGTGGATATGGTAATCTTACTTACAGATTAAATATTAGTATATTACTAACTTCTCACCCTCCAAGCTCTGTATAGTAGTATTCATTAAACTTTGGTGTCTGGGTATTTCCAGAGTGCTGTGGAGAGGCATGTGCTTGCAGAGAATTATGAGGTTGGCAAGAGCATTGCCTTTGAGAGAAGGCTCTCGTATCTGAAGGATGTTTTCACCATGGATGGATACCGAATGTAAGTTGCCAACGGCGAGAACAAATTTTTAGAGAGCGAGAAACAAATATTTAGTTCAAATTATAAGTGGAGGGACACTGAAGAGGTGTCTACAAATTTGTAAAATGAGATAATGAAGAAGAGGTCTGAGTTACGATCATTAGAACCCGCTTCTTTTCTTAGGTTTTCCCGTGGGCCTGTTCAGACAACCCTTCCTCCCCGTCCTCGAAGACCTACTCGATTGTGTGCTTCTTTTGATGACCAAATCAAGGATCTTGAAATAGAGGCCTCAAAAGAACAAAGTGAGATACACAAATGCAGGGGAGAAAAGAGGGAGGCAGAAATGAATCTCGAGGGTCTTGAATCTAAATTGCGCGGACTGAAGGTAGTGTAACATTACTGATGTCTCTTTAGATGTATTCATTGTTTAATGCACTGGTCATATCGGATAGATGTGCCCAACTTTTAATTGTCTTAACTGATATATTTCACTTCTTTCAGCAAAGCCTAAGCTTTTTTGGATTATTAACCTTTTTTTTTTTTTTGGATCAATGTACAGAAGCAACGCACCCAACAAGAGAAATATTTGACTAGGAAGGAACTTGAAATGCAGGATTTGAAAAATTCAGTCGCTTCTGAAATCAAAGCATCACCTACATCAAGTGTTAATGAGCTTCATCTAGAAAGCATGGTTTGTTATATTGGTTGAAACTGTTTGATTATTAATATTCCCGTAGCATCATTCTTGATTGCGCTCTTTGTATTTCTCAGAGATTCAGAGAAGAGATGAAGGAGAAAGAATCCTTGCTGGAAAAAATTCAAGACTGTATGAATGAAGCTGAATTAAAGGCTAATGAAGTTAAAGCTGCATATGAAAACTTATATGGTATGTTGTCAATAAATTGATTTTTCTACTGCATATGAAAACTTATATGGTATGTTGTCAATAAATTGATTTTTCTAGGATTTGTATTAATTCATCAAATATTAATCATCTTGGATTTACAGCCCAATTTGCTTTAATATAGTTCAAGCTAAAATGTACATGCAGAGTCAGCCAGGGGTGAAATTGAATCTCTTGAGAAAGCAGAGAATGAGCTAAAGGAGATAGAAGAAAAACTCCAATACGCAGAAACGGTGCACCTTCTTTAAGAGTTTGGTTCTTACTTGTTTTGCACTTAAGACTGAATTGTGATTCTGTCTCAGGAGAAGAACCATTATGAGAATATTATGAAGGACAAGGTCTTACCCGAGATTAAACAGGCTGAGGTTTTATATGAGGATCTTGAAATGAAGCGGCAGGTAAGAATAAGCAATTATGAAATTCCTTTATAGTAATATATACGATAAAAGGACAAAAAATATCAAAAAATGAACAATGTAAGTTACTTATTGCTTCTTGGATTTTTTTTTTATAAAAATATTTCGTTCAACTGCTGAAATTTCAGGAAAGTAATGAGAAGGCCTCAATAATCTGTCCTGAGAGTGAGATAAGAGCTTTGGGTCCTTGGGATGGGGCCACTCCTTTTCAGCTTAGCGCTCAGATTAACAAAATAAATCATAGGCTGAACCGAGAGAATGCTAAGTGCGTAAATTTATGTGCCTTGTGATTGTTCGTACATACAGAATTCCCTGTTGAATGCCTGTTAAGGTTGCATGCTTTTATCTTTCATTGATACAGATATTCTGAATCAATCGATGACCTCAGGATTATGCACGACGAAAAAGAACAGAAGATTAGGAAGAAACGCAAAATTTACAAAAGCTTTCGAGAAAAGCTCAAGGTCAAACCTTGCAAGTGTTTATAGATATATCTTTCCTTATCCACAAACTTCAATATACATATGCTTATTCATTTAATGTGTGCATTGCTGATTAATTAGGTCTGCATAGATGTGGTGGGTTCACGGGGGAGGATGCTCCAAAGAAATAAATCACTTCTGAAGCGCGAATTAACTTGGCAGTACGAATTGTTTTTCCCATTATTACAACTGGATAATTTATAGTTCTCACCTCAGTTATGTGATTTTCATTGCTACTTTCCTTGACTGGTGATTATCAAAGCAGATTCAACTCTCACTTAGGGAAAAAAGCTATCAGTGGACAAATCACGGTCTCTTATGAAGACAAAAGTTTGTCCATAGAGGTAATTGGTGCCAAACTGCTACGTTTTGCTTATGTTGTGTCCATATTATTACATTAGTTATCTGGTTGGTTGCATTTTTTTCTTCAACAGGTGAAGATGCCTCAAGATGCAACAAACAGTGTTCGAGACACTAGAGGACTTTCAGGTGCTTCTCTACTCTAGATTTGAATATGAAATGGGACATAAAGTCCCACATTAGAACAAGCGTGGGTTGAAAAAGGTTAAATGGATGAGATTTAAGTATCTAATCCCTAGAAGATGAAACTTAAATGAACGAATCTAATTGTCTCGACTCTCGACCTTTGCTTGCTATTGCCTCAATGTTTTTTCCTATATTAACTTTCCTATTTTTAAATCTCTGGAAGCTAATTGTCCATTGAGAGTATAACTTTATTCATTCAAATAGACAGCTATTCCGTTAATAGCCAGCTCAAAGTTAATTGACCCTCTAGTCGTAAATTTCAGGTGGGGAACGGTCTTTCTCGACTTTATGCTTTGCATTAGCTCTTCACAATATGACTGAAGCCCCAATTCGAGCAATGGACGAATTTGATGTATTTATGGTAAGAATCATCACTTATTATTCCCTCTCAATTACATTTATTATCATAGCTGCTAAGAGAAATATAGTGTTAACGATTCGGTTTCTGCAATCTCAGGACGCAGTTAGCAGGAAAATCAGCTTAGACACATTGGTTGATTTTGCAATAGCACAGGGATCACAGTGGATGTTCATTACTCCTCATGATATCAGGTAACTTCCATTTACATAATTTTGCTGGATCAAAAACACAACAAGATGGAACCATTAAATTAATAATCCAACTTTGTAATGACAGCATGGTGAAGTCACACGATAAGATAAAGAAGCAACAAATGGCTGCTCCTCGTCCTTGAGCCAAAGAACCTCTCTTTTGTAAAACTCTCAGTAACTTAAAAAAAAAAAAAACAAAACATATTGTAATGGCAAATCTTCTTTAGGGATGGATTCTAAATCTATTTCTTGGAAGTGTCTCTTTTGTCAATATCTAAACAGATGGATATAATGATTATGATCTTAGTGGATGAAAAGATTGAGAGTGACGGGTATAAATTTTTCCTTCTTCACTGTTCATTTGAGACCGTTTGTGCATTATTTCCAAAAATCTAAACAGTTTCCGGAAAAACAAAAAGAGAGAGACCGAATCTTTCGTCTAAAGAGAGACAACAAAAAATAATAGTATTATTATTTTATATAAAAAACAAAATCTAAAATCCCTAAAACCAAATTTGTTTCCTCTGTGATTGTAAGTTCCCCGTTTCGCAAAGCTTCAAACTTTCCATTTTAATTGCACAAATCCGTTAAAGCTTTTTTCTCGGGAAAATCAAAACGAAACCTTTCGTCCGAGAGAAATCCCGAGAAAAACCCTTCAAGAACGTTGCTTTCAAGTTTCAAGGGAGGGGGAGGCGGAGGCGGAGGCGGAGAAGAATGTGAAGTATGTCTTATAGGGGGAAGAAGGAGAACAGTCCAGTTTCACCATTGAAGAAGCGACGAGCGAGCTGGTCGGAACTTTGGGTTAACCATCATCATCTATTGTCTTCTTCTCCGCTTGATTTAGCCGCAAAGTTTCAGTCTTTGACCCCTCCAGTCTCCAAATCCAAAACCCTACTACCCCCTGATTTCACGCTTCTCTTACCTGACCTCATCCTCATCAGAATCATTGAGAAAATCCCTAAATCTCACCGGAAAATTCTCTCTTTGGTCTGCAAGAGATGGTTCAAACTCCATGGCCGCCTTGTACGCTCTCTTAGGTTGTCGGATTGGGGATTTCTAGCGTCTGGTCGGCTGATTTCGAGGTTTCCTAATCTGGATACTGTTGATTTGGTCAGTGGGTGTTTAATTTCGCCGCCAAATTCGGGTATTTTAGTTAACCACAGGATAGTTTCGTTTACTGTTGGTGTAGGGTCTTATCAGAGTTGGAGTTTCTTTGAGGAGAATTTGTTGTCTGTTGAGATAGTTGATAGAGGGCTAAAATCCCTTGCTGGTGGCTGCTCTAATCTCAGGAAACTTGTAGTGACCAATGCTAGTGAACTAGGGTTGTTGAATGTAGCTGAGGAGTGCTCCAGGTTGCAAGAACTCGAACTGCACAAGTGTTCTGATAGTGTTTTACTTGGCATTGGTGCGTTTGAGAATCTGCAGATTTTGAGATTGGTTGTGAATGTTGATGGTTTGTATCACTCTTTGGTTTCGGATATCGGGCTGATGATTTTGGCTCAAGGTTGCAAGAGACTGGTGAAGCTTGAGCTCGTTGGATGCGAGGGAGGGTTTGACGGGATTAAAGAAATTGGCGAATGTTGTCAAATGCTCGAGGAACTCACTGTTTGTGATCACAAGATGGAGTCGGGTTGGCTTGGAGGGCTTCGATATTGTGAGAATCTCAAGACGCTGAAACTCGTGTCTTGTAAAAAGATCGATAAGGATCCAGATGATTGCTTAAGTTGTTGCTGTCCTGCTCTCGAGCGATTGCAGTTGGAGAAGTGTCAATTAAGAGATAAGAATACCGTAAAGGCTCTGTTTAAGATATGTGAAGCGGCAAGAGAGATTGTTTTCCAAGATTGTTGGGGATTGGATAATGATATCTTCAGCTTGGCCGCGGCTTTCGGGTACTAAAAAACTTTATATTCCCTTTATGTGCTTTTGATATCTGATAATGGTGAAGATATTAACTGGACCCTGTGAATCTCTAGGAACAATGTGATCTTTAAAGTTGCAGCCGTTAGCCAATTTCATTGCTGCTAGTAGTAATGAACCCATTAGATCTACTTGATATTAAAAGATAATATTTTTACCAATTTTGATTGTCTGTTGGGTTTGCAGGAGAGTGAAGCTTCTGTATCTGGAAGGATGCTCATTGCTAACAACTTCAAGTCTAGAATCAGTGATTCTACATTGGCACGAGCTAGAGCATCTGAAAGTAGTTTCGTGCAAGAACATAAAAGATTCGGAAGTCTCTCCGTCGCTGTCAGCCCTGTTCTCAGCTTTAGTAGAGTTGCAGTGGAGACCAGACACCAGATCCCATCTGTCTTCAAGCCTTACAGGGACAGGAATTGGGGAAAAAGGCGGAAAATTCTTCAAGAAGGCATGAAAATTTACAACCTAACTCTCTGCAACACTCTTAAATGTTTTTTGAAAGTTTCTTAGGTTCTCTTTCTTTGTTACTTCTCGTTGAACAATGTAGCCAATTACTGTAAATTTTACTTTTCTTTATCCATTTTCTGTTTGTAATCAATGTTTCATAGCTACGGGATCACAGTTTTTATCTTACTCCCTTTTGCAAAGAGAATAAGAACTATTGAGCCAGTAGATTGGTTGAGAGAGTAAAAACTATGAATTTTTTTTGAGAAAAAGCTCACACAATGACACAAAGATCGATCAATAGATTTATGGATACGTATATTTAAGAGTTCCTTTCGTGCTTAATGAAATCAACCATAATCTTTTTTTTTTTAATTAAAGAAAAAAATATGGAGATGCGGGGTATCGATCCCCGTACCTCTCGCATGCTAAGCGAGCGCTCTACCATCTGAGCTACATCCCCATTCGATACACTTATTAAGTTTACAAATTTAGTACTCCACAATAAATCTGGATTTCTCACCGGACTCAAGTGATCCTGAACCTGAACGATACAAACTAAAGTATATATAAGTAACTCCCTTAGATATGAACTCCCTCGATCATGCATTGCATATTAAGAAAATATCTTTAAATTGATTATTAGGAATACTAAAATAATAGTGATATATCTGGTCATGTAAAAATACATTTAATCTTTCCCCCCTAAAATCACTTAACTTCAAGATCATTACAGATTAAATTCGTGAATATCACCTCTTGCAGCACAAAATATAAAACATAATATATATGTTGATATGTGTGTGTGAGAGTCTGAGAGAGATCCCCAATTGAGAAAAGTGTACATGTGTCCAGTGACATACAATATTTGCCTAATTAGGCCAGTAAACAATATAAAAGTGATACAACTTGAATTAGGTTTTCTTAAGTGGTTTAGGTTCATCCATATGTACTTTCATATATATTTATCTCTTCTTTTTTCGTTTTAAACCAAAAATCTCACATGGGCCGGCTTTGTTCCACATTCTATGTGATTTTCGTTTTCGGCAGCAATGATGATTTACCGGGATCAGTTTTTTATGTTTTTCTTAATTATAACAAATATAACATGGGGTTTTCAAATGATTATTTTTGTTTGATCGATATATTGCAATGTGTGCGTAGTATACTACTGGCCAACAACATATTGTTCTCTTTTCTTTTGCCATGATCAGTATTTGATTAATCAAACATGTTGTAATAGAAGGTTACAATTCGTGTCTTCTTTAGTTGTTAGAGCATCTCCAAAGGGAGACTCATATTTAAGGGTTCTAGACATAATTTTTAAATTTTTTATGATTAAATTAGAATCCCTTTGGAGATGGTCATAATTCAAAGATCCATGACTCGGATATTTCCTCTAACATAAGTTAATTTATATTAATTAAATTTTAAAGGTCCACTACTGTTGTTTAAGAAAAGAATGATCACACAAATACATAGTGACAGTATTATTTTCTCTTTCTTAACCTGGACAATCAATCACAGACAAAACATTTTCCGGACTGGAGACATAACATATTTTAACACACACACACACATATATAGCACATTATTCAAATTCGATATTGTAAAATAAAACGTTTTCTTCCAACCAACATATATTTAATCTCGCTTGAGAAAGGAGAATATCTTATACAATCTACCATGAACAAAAATAACCTATATATATCTACGACTTTTTTCTTTCATTGAAACACATTAAAAAAAAAAAAAAAGACTTGCTTATTTATAACGAAACTAGTGAGTGGTCAAAACTTTAACGGTGAATTAGTGGTTTCTCTACAACATAAGTTTGATTCTAATGGCACATATATATACGACTTATCACAGATTTATCTTATAACTAACAAATTTAGATGAAATGGCTGCGCGCTAGCTCGAAGGTAAATGCGAGGCACTTTAATTATATACTTAATTTTCTTATATATATATATATACATATATACTTAATTTTCATTTCAATGATCAATTAAACTTGAGTTTAGGTTCATACAGAGATTACTATAGTTAGGGTTTTTTTCTATATAATGTACAGATGTATAGAGGATTTGTATAATCGTACTTTTTTTTATATACATTATTAAACTTTTTCGCCATTTTCCATTTCCTTCTTCACATCTCACGTATTGTATGGCCAATTTTATTTGTCGTCTTGTACGGCTACATTTATTTTATTTCCTGTGCGTTCAAATAAATAATGCACCTAAAAATAAAATAAAAAGATAACGCTCTTAATTGACTCTACTAGCCACTAAGGTACCGCCACGTAACTCGGAACCAGTACTTAGCCAGCAAGGTCAACTGTTGCTTCAGTTATAAAATACGTAGTTAGCTTTCAATCAAGACACGTGTTTACCTATAATTGGTTAATAGCTGGCACGGAACATTTTTTAATGTGTAATTAAAAACTCGGCATGACGTGGCAGATGTGGACAAGTTGACTATGCTAATGACCGGGGGAAGATTTGCTCGAGAAACAGCCAGACACGTGGTCTTGTCTTATTAGACCTATTTCCTTAAATAGAAATATTAGTCGTTTTCCTACTAACCTAATTTGCAACATTTTCTATAATTAGCATTTTAATTTATTAGACGACCAAATCTTATTGGATCAGTTCTATGCTCACCCTCCCCTAATATGTATTATTTTATTCATTTACAATGTTATCCTCCTCTGATCCTCTCTATCAATCTTCTTGACAAACAAAATTTGTCATTACTGCTTCGCTTTGGAAAATTTGGAAGAAGATTAACATAAGAGTTTTTCTTTAAGATCGTAGGGAATATCACTAATTTAGAAAGAAAGGATGTCTATTACGATAGGTACTTACCTTAACGGGGTAAATTATTTTATAGTAAAATAACTTTGATAGTTGATCCTAATCGTATATTTTTCCCTTTTTTACTACGTCTAGATAGATAAGTGGGATAATAAGTGTTTGTATTCTCCCCGAAACTGTATTCTCTCATTTGTCACCTAATATCTGGTTAATTATATATAAATTTAATTCTTTCATTTTCTTTGAGGGTATATACTAGGTCACTATTATACCTTTGGAATTTATATTTATTAAAAAACAAAAAAAAAATGGTGTTTAGTGGAAGCACTGCTTCACCTTGACACCTTATGCATCATGTCATTTGCTTGAATATGGAAACTATATATACATACCACCACTATGGCCGGCCGCTTTTTAGTGTAGCTATGGATCTATATGTATTGTAATTATACACAAGAAATATGTAAATTATAGATACCAATATGGCTTTAACGTAGCTATGTGTATATGTAATTAAAGTAATCTCGTAAACATGCAGATGGAGTTTAATCATTGATTAAAAAATCAAAGTTTGTAGATACCATTAATGGATGTAGATTATTTAAGAGTTCTTCCTTTAATTTCTTTCTTTTTTGTTACTTGGATGAGTAAGATTATTGGTATATAGTGTCTAGACTAATATTATATTTCTTTGGAGTATTTAAAATTTTGACTAAGAATAATTAATGATATCACCTAAAATGTTCCCTAACCAACGAAATACCTAAAGCATATTAGAATGTTAAACTAAATATTTAACCCAAAAAAAAAACTATAGTAGTCTTAGAATTTATAATGAAAATTTTATAAGATCTCACGGGGGTCGAGAATTCTTCTATTATATGATTGCACCCGATGCTAAAAAAAATGGTACACTTTTCTAATAGGAACGTAACACATTTGACTAATAAGGAAACAAAATCAAAGAACCAATAAGAGTAACGGCCGAAACACCATTTGTCAAACATATTCATGCCTTCCTGACACTACTTTTGAGAAGAAAGAGTTGTATTTTAAAAGTAATCAATAGTATTATAAGTTGACAAAATAAAACTAATTAATATTAAGGAGAACTTTAACATTTTGCCAATGACATTCACATATGTACCTCTTTATCAAAGTTTTGAAAGTACATGAATGAAATAATACCTAAAACGGTTACAATAATAACTCGCACATATCATATAAAAATATTTCTACACACAAATTAAATTTTACTTAGCCAACGATATATGTTTTAGGCAGTATTTTCATCATTACGTTATTTGGCAATAACTATTCACCGTGTTAAATTCAAAGAACCAAAATTAAGACTAATTATATTTCTAATTTTTTTCACGAATATATATTTTTTTGGTGAGTTTTTTTAATCACGATTGTTATACATATACTATTTTATTATATTTCTCTTTAAAAAAAAAAAAACAGAAAAAGGTTTCTTTCTTTTTTAAAAAGGTAAAGTGCAAAACAACCTAGCCAAGTTGCGTAACACACTACGTATCTTTTCTCCTCTCACAAAATATGATGGACAATATATATTTATATTTTTAATACATAAATAAATGAAAATTCGTATAATGTAAAAACGATCATTTTCGTCAAAAAATTCCACCTTTCTAGTTCCATTTGGGTTCCGTTCCTTTTTAGTTCCTCTGCGTCTTCTTAATCTCTCTCTCTCTCTCTCTCTCTCCCTAACTTCTCTTTCACCTTTACTTTCTTTCTCTATCTCTCTATATATATATTCTCTGAACCCATCTCTTGAAAACATTCAAGATCAAATCTTTCTCGTTCTGTTCAAAGAAAACCATTTGAGAAAACTTATGTTTTCGGTCATATAAAGGTTTGATTTTGTTCCGGATCAGTTTTTTTTTTTCCTTTTTGGCTTTTCTTTTATAGGGCTTAAGGTTTTAAAAGGATGGAAACGTTCGGTGGGTTTCATTACAAGGAAGATGATGAGCAGATGGATTTGCCTCCTGGTTTTAGGTTTCATCCAACAGACGAAGAACTCATATCCCACTATCTACACAAGAAGGTTCTTGACATCGCTTTCTCGGCTAAAGCTATTGGTGAGGTGGACTTAAACAAAGCTGAGCCATGGGAGTTGCCTTGTATGTTCTAACAAACCAAGTTTTCTAACATACAAAACATGTTTATATTATTCTTGTTCTTGAATTCTAATGAGTTTGGACTTGTTTTGGTGTATTCTTTTTTGTCAACAGATAAGGCAAAAATGGGTGAGAAAGAATGGTACTTTTTCTGTGTGAGGGATAGAAAGTATCCGACTGGTTTGAGAACTAACCGTGCAACTCAAGCCGGTTACTGGAAGGCGACAGGGAAGGACAAGGAGATCTACCGAGGCAAATCGCTTGTGGGTATGAAGAAAACACTTGTCTTCTACAGAGGCAGAGCTCCTAAAGGCCTCAAAACTAATTGGGTCATGCATGAGTATAGGCTAGATGGGAAACTCTCTGCTCACAACTTGCCTAAAACCGCTAAGGTAAAATATTAATTTAAAAAAAAAAAAAAATCAAAGCTTTGCTCTGTTCTACAACTCTGTTTTTGCTCTGTTTTTGTTTTCCATTTGGTTTGATAGTTTTTGGGGTTTGGTTCCATTTGTCAGAATGAATGGGTGATATGCAGGGTGTTTCATAAAACTGCCGGTGGCAAGAAGATCCCTATTTCGACTTTAATCCGAATCGGTTCTTACGGAACCGGGTCTAGTTTACCACCTTTGACCGACTCTTCAACATACAATGACAAAACCAAGACCGAGCTAGTTTACGTGCCCTGCTTCTCCAACCAAGCTGAAACCAGAGGAACAACAATACTCAATTGCTTCAACAACTCTTCCCTCAGCTCGATCCAACCAGACTTTCTACAGATGATTCCACTCTACCAGCCTCAGTACTCTCTCAACGTTTCGGATAACCTACAAGGTTCCAGTCCTGCTCTTACGCAAGATCAGTCAGCTTTACAAGCAATGATGGAAAACAACAAAAGGCAGAGCTTCAAAACGTTGAACATTTCGCAGGAAACGGGAGCAGCTTCTAATACCGATAACACTTCGTCGGTTTTTGAGTTTGGGAGGAAACGATTTGATCATCAAGAAGTTCCATCTTCCTCTGCCGGTCCGATTGATCTTGAACCTTTCTGGAATTACTGAAGATATAGAACCTGAAAACTCCATTAATTTAGGTCACAAGTACAAAAACCTTTGCAAAGTTTTATCCTTTTTAGCGTGGTGTGTGCTAAGTTTGTATAGATATTATTATATATCACTACTTCGACTACTATTCTTTTGGTTTGTTCAAGTTCAAGATTCAATACTTCCATTATACGTTCAAGGGGAAGTTACTATTAGAATTTGAAACAACTTATCAAATTCTTATTAGTCTTTCTTTCTTGAAACAATTTAGGTCTCATGCATTGTGTTGGATTATTATTTTTATTTATTAATCAAAACCATACTTGGGATCACGTTGAGGGTGTTTTGAATAGATACATGTCCTATCATTATTTTCTAACGATAAACAAAACGTCTACCAAAAGTACAGTGCCGTAAAATATAAATCATCGTTTCGATCATGAATATATGAAATAAATATAGCTGAAAATAAAACTTTTAGTAGGTTATAAATATATTTCAACTTTCTCGTTTAATATATATGAACGGGATCAAGTTTCTTATATCACTCTAACAATGTGCTCAATACTTTTTATTGCCCTAGCTTTTATAGTTAAAGGATATAAGTTTTTGGGTTCCTTTTCTATATATCCTCTTTCATTTTGTTTCATGAAAAATCTTATTCCGTCATAAAGTTGTTACGAATGATGTATGAAATATATATAAAGTTATATATGTGAAATAATACACTGTGCACCTTTTAACTGTTCTTTTGTTGATACACCTTTACTCATGGGGTCTATATATATTAATATATTATTGTATTGAAGTCTATATATATATATATACATATATATAGTTTGCAGTTTAATTTAATCAGTTATATAAATAAAAAATCGACATTATATTCTAAATTAGAGTATAGTAATTTAAGAATTACAATATAATTGAAAGCCTTCCACAATCTTTAACCCCAAATAAGAAAGACTTCTCGCAAACTTAATTTTCTTAGCCTAAAAACAATTACAAATATGAGTGAAAGACTTCCACAATCTTTAACCAAAGAAGAAGAAAAAAAGACTCCTACAAATTCAGTTTTTATCCTGAGTTTTGGATAATAACGAAAAAAAAAAGTTAATAACTTTAGTTACCTTTTACAGTTAGATACCTAAACCCAAAAAATACTCGAATTAAATTTTGTATGTTGCTAATTTCGGATTAGAATAAAATTCAGATGAATTAGAAATCTCACCTCAGTAATTACGGATTTCATATGGATACGTATTCCCACGTGTCGTATTCTGTATATTTGGTAAAGCTCACGTGTCGTATTTTTTGTAATTACTCGTCACTTCAGTTCAACTTTTCTCCTTTTTCTTACCGGTTTGTTTTAGTTTTTCCTTTTCCCACTTAAACAAAATATAATTACTAATTGCCCAAATTATTATTTTAATTTAATAAAGATGTTCATCAAATTATGGGATTTTTCATAACTAATAATTCTTTATGCTGTAAAATGTCATTAATTAATAAATTTTCAATAGTCTTTATTTCGTTGTACGTATGAGAAATTTCTGACTACAAAATACTATAAATGCATTGAAATAGAGTAACAAAATCTATTGCAGTTTTAAATGAAAAATATCAACAGATAATAAAAATTTAGTGTTGGTGTTGCATCTTTTAGTTCTAACTAGATGTTGACCCGCGATATACCGCGGGATAATTTTGTTTTTTTAAATTCATATTTTTAAAAATTTATAGATGTTAGAGTTTATTTAATAATTATTAAGATTGCATGATATCAATCTTTACTAAATTAGTTTAATTATATATGTTTTATATTAGTGTCGGTTAAAAAAGTAGTAAAATGACCCGTATTGAATTGTGAGATTAATAATATTCTTTTTTAGTCTGTAATATTAAGTCAAACCCGTTCCATCTTACAACCCGACCCGTCATATAACTTGTTGGAAGCATATTATAGTATTTCTCGTCTTATACCCCATCATGTCATATAATCGTCAAAAAAAAA
>NW_006238918.1:2429930-2432853 GCF_000375325.1 Capsella rubella
AAGCTGTTCGGACAATCTTCGTTTTTTTTTTTTTTTTCTAGATTGTTTATGTATCCACAAGGACCACAAGACAAATAGCTTAATTTAATCTGACGCATAATATGGGTGCGATTGGCAAAACATTTCATTTAAGTTTTTTTCATATAAATATAAATAAAGCATTTCTTAATTAAGATGACAGCATTTAGAACATGTTTGTGAGTGTGTCCATTATATTTAGTCTCCATATTATATAATTATTAAGTAACTACAAAAACGCCATCAGAAATTATTATTTTTAATTAAGACACGAGTAGAATTAAATTTTTAATTAATTTATAAAAATTCCTAAAATACTTTTTGTTCCACAAAGTTTTATTTGAAAAAATTGTAAGTTTTAGTAATATTGGTTTTGAGTTTATGTGACTGCATGCGCTACCATTTTATATAATTTTTTTAACATTTTTTTTTCTTTTTATACATGCGGATTTGAACTCGTATCGATAAAACTGATTGTATACACTATTTTGTCACATGTTCCGATGATACAATTGTTTAAACTTTAAACAACAGAATAATTTATTGAAACTGTATTATTATTCTACTTTACCAAAAGAAAACAATACTATTTAAATTATATTAAGCACAAAACCCCTAGCTAGCAAGTAGCAACCACACCGACCGTAGTTTAAATATATATATATATTTTTTTGTCAAAGTTTGAACATATATTAATAGCCTAAACATAATATTTATTTATTTTTTAGAAAAATATAGAGAAAATGAGTCCCACTTCACGATAGAGGAGACAATATATAGGAAAAAAAATCGTCTACACTATTATGTTAATAAATTATTATCTGTTGCTGCATATAATACGAATTCTGTTTGGAGAAAAGAGAGCTGTGCAATGAAATAGTATAATACTATAATCCCAATTATTGGAAACCTTTTTTTTGGGTAATAATGAGAGGAAGATAATAACGATACACTATAACAGATTATTCCAATTCAAACGTTGTTTCGTCTCTTCGAAATTCCAATTTCCGAGGGTACGTACCTGTGTCGATCAAAAATAATATGTTCTTGAAATCGATCAACCAATCATCGAGCTCATGTAGTCCTTCTCAACGTACGTACGTACGTAAACTAAATGTGTAAGTTATATATTAATCTTTGTAACAATATATATGATGTAACGATCAGTCGATTTTGATGATATAAACTGGAGAACTGTGAAGATTTGATCATGTGCATATTAATTAGCATATACTAACTAAATTTACGTACGTCTTCATATAATTTATAATCAATTATGTCGGTACCGTCATACTTAATGAAACGATGCTTACAACTGTGTAAGGAATTGTTAACGATATACAAGTGTCCATTTAATTTACCAAAAACAAAAAGCGTAAACCTTTATCAAAAAGACAATAATGATCCGATCCTAACTAAAACAGGAAATCTTCAGCGAATATACTCTTTAAGCTAAGATTTAACATAAATTATTCATCAAAGTAGTCAAATAACTTTATGTTTTTTTACTTGCACTACTACTTTTTTTTCTTTTTGATAATGGATAAACTTAGAGAGAATTGAAGTTGATCATGCATCATCAATAAACTGAAGATATTCTAGTCCTTGGAAGTCAAATAATTATTCGTACGAAATTATAGGATTTTCTTATCTTACTATACAATAATTTGTCTATAAGGTATACGTACTAGAAAAAAAGAGAAAATCATAGTATGTAATTAGCAATAGATGAGTGGGAGAACCACATGAACCATTCTCTAATGAGAGTGTCAATGGGAATGTCATTGTTGTCGCTCTTCGTTGGCCCCTCTTTCCATCATATCTTCATCTTATGTTTAATTTTTGCCCACCAAAAATTTGCTACTGCTTTTGTTCTATGGGACTATTAATTAAGCTAAGGTCCACCATCATGCATCCTTAAATTTTTCTTATATTGTCAACATATCATTCTATCAATCTTTGAAACAAAGTCTTATGAGACTATTGGCGCATGCATGATGATACTCTATGTGGCTCTCCTATTTTGACTCTTAACGTAAAATCATATATCATATGAAAATATATAATTGGGCGGCCCCTCATATCCCCACATTATTTTCAAGTTGAGCTTGATGACCAAAGTGACAAACGTACTACAATTCTGGTTTTGTTGACAAACGTACTACAATTCTGGTTTTGTTGAAGACATTGTTATACACTTAAACTTTTTGATTAGAAATATTCTCTTCATTTTAATAATAAAATTTGTAGTTTTGATACTCTTACGTAATTTAAAATTATATTATATTTTTCTGTAGAACAGTTGATTTTTGAGATTTTAAATTTTAAATAGGATTAATTTATTTTATTTTCTAACCAAAATTGATATTATACAACTAGAATGAAAATTCATGATAAAAAGGAAAATATGATGTGTCCAAAAAAAAGAAAATAAATATACTCTATTTCTTTTTAAAGGATGTTTTAGTCCAAAAAATTTGTTTCATTTTAAGTGATGTTTTCAACTTTTTATGTAACAATTAAATGTGTTTAATACTTTTTGACCAATCATACTTTACATTTTATTTTGTGATTAATTAAACTAACACTACAAGAAAATGATCAATTTCCTACGGTCAGTTGCGTCAAAAATTGGTAGGAAACAGTCGTTTCTTACCATTTTCCTACAAAATTATTGGTAGGATATCGCCCGTAGGAAATCATAAATGGTAAGATTTTGGTAGGAAATTTCCTACCAAATTTCTACTAAAACTCGTTATAGGAAATTTCGTAGGTTAATTCGTAGGAACGGAGAAGGGCATTTTTTGACCATTTTCCTACAAATAAGTCGTAGGAAACGTGTTCCTTCTAATTTCCTACCAAATATTTCTTGCACTTTTCCTACAAAATAATCTTATCAATTTCC
>NW_006238918.1:2432953-2451929 GCF_000375325.1 Capsella rubella
TATGAAAATTATATTAAAGATTTATAAATTACAAATTTAGTAATTTGAATTATATATAAAATCAAATTATTTTTCAAAAATAAATAAAATATAAATTACAAGTTAATTATTTAATTTACAAAACAAAAATTGAAAATCAAATTACTTTCTTCTCTCCCCAGATCCACTGCTCCCTTTTCCACGCGCCACCAGTTTGCTGAGATTTTTGTTTAATCTCTCCCCATTGATGAAGTTCCACCGTCATCTCTCCCTTTTTCCCTTCAGATTTCTCTCGTGCATCTCTCTCTCCACCTCCATCGAGGATCTACCCCCATCTTATATTGGAAAGAGATGTGATGAACTCTTTTAGTGAATCCAGATTGTTTTTTCTTCAGATCTGTAATATAAATAAGATCTACATCAACAATAAGTCAAGTCTAACGAGGATCATAAGAAAGGTGATACCTTCTGTAGTAAAACAAGACAACGAATCAAGCACCTTGTGTCCCAAAACCTCAAGATCTCACAACGCCGAACACGAGCTCATCTTCGTCACCGAGAAACTTATTAACGAAGAAGAAAAACAGAGAAAATGACATGGGATTAACTTCTTATCCAAATCTCACGTGATGCTGAGTCCATTTAACTTAACACCTTCGAACAAAAATCTGGTGATGGAGATGTAAAGAGGAAGAAGAAGATGACTATGTGATTATGTGAATTTACGTTTGTGATTCTGCTTCTTCCACTTTGTTTTGTGGTTAAAAGAGTATCTCTTTTCTGATTGGTTGAAACAAGAAGAAGTGGATCACTTCTCTTTTGATATCAATCGTTGGATCTGAATTTAATCAACAAACTGCTTTTGCCATTATCAATTTTTTTTTATTGAAAAAGATATAATAAAATTTCCTACCAAATTTTTTTGGAATTACTTCGACAATTGTTTTTGTAGGAAATTGGAATGAAATTTTCCTACCAAATTCCTACTGCGTCTTTTCTCACTAAATTTCTTCCATTTTCCTACGAAATTTCCTACAATTTTACGTTTTGTAAGATTTTCGTAAGAAATTTCCTACGAGTTTCTCACGGCTAAGTTTCGTAGAAAATTTCCTACCAATTTCCTTCGATAATTATTTTTTGTAGGATAATCGTAATTATTTTGTAGGAAATTGTTTTTACCAAAATTTTGGTAGGAAATTTAGTAGGATATAACGATGTTTTCTTGTAGTGTAAATGATATTTTTATAAGAAAAAAAATATATGTTTTTTTAACATGTGTAATAATCTTAAACATCACTTACTTAAAATAAAAGAGGGAAAAAGACGTTTGTGTGATGAGGCTGATTCCAATCAAAACAACTTTTCCTTTAGCTATGCTTCAAGTCCCGAAAATAAAAGCACTGGTTTAATCAGATTGCATTTCACCAAAATTAATCTACACGAGTAACAATGATTAATTTACATTTAATTGTTCCATTCATTGCATGTGGAGCACAGACAACGCGACATATATATATAGATGAATAAACAAAATTTGTATTCCTACTTGGTAACTCTCCATCAAATATTAAATAACATATATGGGTCTCGTGACTCTCATCCACGCTAGTAACAAAAGAATCTGTTTTTGTTGCACAAATAAAAAAAAAAGTAAAAATCACTGTACCATAGTGCTGGGTTAGTTATAAAAAAACAGTGCTCGTATTTTCATTTTAAGAAACATCAAAATCATTAAATTTTCTACTAAAAACTAAGTATTACATAAAGTGACTCTATACCAAGAAAAGAAAAACAACTTGGCTGTGTCTTTTTTTTTTGCCAAACGTTGGTTGTTTATGTCTAATCGGTCTTATAGGAAGCACGATTTGATTTAACAGAATATATGCATTATTAACCAACCATACAAAATAGTTTATCTTCTGTTTGTTAACCAAGAAGTTCCATGTCTAAGTATGTATTTTCTTCAGTCTTCACACTCAAGATTCAAGAAACATCCGTTAATTAAGAAACAAACCGAGTCATTCCATAGTAACCTACGTACGTACACTCACTTGATTACCATACAAATAGTTAACATATTGCTATCAACTATACAGCATATACTGTATGATTAAATTTTACTTTTTTTAAGTGGACAAAGACTATATTACAGATCAAGTTTTCACCAATTACCAAAGTTGATATATATTGCTATCTTTTAGTTTCTGTAAACAGTTTAAATGGTAAAAGTTCCGGTTTTTTACTGTTCTTGAAGATTAGTCTCTAATTTTGACGTGGATATACTACTGATCCGGTCTTGAATATAAAATTATCCTACAAAATATCTTACACACTTATTGTAATCACACATACAAAGCTAGCTAGATATTATATATAGCTACATAAGAGGGGTTTCTATTTTATTTTAATGTGGTATATATTACTCTTTACGGTGAGCCCTGCAAAGTCCCAAGAGGCGTTAAAACAGATTTTCAAATGAAAGAAATGATAAGAGATGTGAGATGTAAGATGAAATGAAACGAGCTTTAATAATAAAGCAAAAATGACTTTATTTGATTTTGTTTTTTATCCCTAGCCACTTTAAATGAATAGTTAAGCAAAATGACTTTATTAACATTTTTAATTAATTAATTATATGTTTTACACCCAGAAATAGTGATGCTGAGAAACATTAGAACACGTGATGTCCATACACACAATAAATGTCATATAACTAATAACTATAATTAATGAACAAAACCGATCAAAACACGATTATACCGATTTATTCTTAATGCTTAATTATTATAATTTGACGAATGATATTTTCATTTATATTTTTTTTTCTTTTTTGACATCTTTCATTTATATTCTTTAAAACATCTAATATGTGATTTTTGGACGGGTTTATTATTATCATTATGCTTTTTTAACGTAAGATGTTATCTTTTACACAGTCTATATATATGCGCGAAAATTTAGTTTATCAATTAATTTTATTTGACATCTTAAGGATCAGCATAATATTTATCATCTCAAGGATCTGTATTATTATTTAACATGCAAAATACCGATATATTAAAAATGACAAAGCTGGTTTCAAGTACAGACCAAAAACAATAATTTATAAAAGTGTAGGGTGAAACAGTTGGTAAACCACTCTTGAATCTTGAGAAGCCAGCCCGATCTCCTCGGGAAAGGCAAGAATCTCTGATACATCTGTCAATCTGTTTGATGATTACAGTTGCAGGAGATATGGAGGATGCACCATACTTGTCTCCTCCTAAAGCATATACCCTTTTTTTGTTATTTGATAATAGTAAGTACTTTGAAATTGTTATTTTCTTTTCGTATATAAAATCTTCTCCTCTTTTTTTTTTTTGGTATGAATAAATCTTCTCCTTTGCTTGTCTATCAAATTAACTCTAGAAAAAAAAAATATATGCTATTCTTGATAATTTTTTATTTTTGGCAGCACGGTATTTGAGACTTTAATTTATAATTAGTATTGAACTCGCAGAGAAAACATTCCTGATTAGAGTCTCTTTCAAATCATTTGAAAAGTTATAGTACCACCGAAAAAGGAATGGTCACTACTCACTACACTCCTGATGGCTGACGAGGTGATGATATTTGTTATATCATTGTTTAAAATTTATCTATGGTGCTTTTACCACTTTATTGACACGAGTGCCGTAGAGCTCATGTATATATATATATGCTCATCTCCATATATGACTGGAGTAAGTATACGTAGCGTTGCAATGTCTTAGAACGTTCGATATATCTTCCCCTTTCCAAGTATCTATTTTAAATATTCTTGAAGATGAAAATGGTCTTCCACAGCTTCTCAGTCAGATTCATATTCAGATGCATCAAAGTTCTCATCAACAGATCTATCAGTCTCTTGCATTAAAAAAACTCGACGACATTTCTGTTTTTATCTTCTTGTTTCTTCATCTTTAGGTTTTGTATGTAAATCTATATCATAACGAAAGAAAGAAAGAAAAAATGTCGAGAAAGCCATGTTGTGTGGGAGAAGGGCTGAAGAAAGGAGCATGGACTACCGAAGAAGACAAGAAACTCATCTCTTACATTCATGAGCACGGCGAAGGAGGCTGGCGTGACATTCCCCAAAAAGCTGGTATGTTCTCATTTTTTATTTGTTTGATGAAGATTGGTGTTTTGCATTTCCTATGTATTTCCAACTAATTAACATAGAAATCAAGAAACATTGAATTCAATCAAATGTAATGAATTATAGAATCTTCATAAATCTTTATATATGAAACAAAAGAAAAAGTTATATATATATATATATATGTATATGTGTGTGTATAAATGTCAAAATTGATGGTTTTATATTAATGGCAATGGTGGTTAGGACTCAAACGATGTGGAAAGAGTTGTAGATTGCGATGGGCTAACTATCTGAAACCTGATATCAAGAGAGGAGAGTTTAGCTACGAGGAGGAACAGATTATCATCATGCTTCACGCTTCTCGCGGCAACAAGTAAATTACTTTCCTAGCTTTGTCAAAAAAATGATCGATCGATCCACACAACTTAGTGTGTAATTAATTAACACATATATATAGATTAAGATTTGGACTTATTCTCCTTACTAGGTGGTCTGTCATAGCGAGACATTTACCAAAGAGAACGGACAACGAGATCAAGAACTATTGGAACACGCATCTTAAAAAACGTCTGATCGATCAGGGAATCGATCCCGTCACCCACAAGCCACTTGCCTATAATAATAATCCAGGAACGCCGCCCAAGTCTTCTGATTCTCAAGATGATGAACAATCGCAATCGGGGTCGATGTCTCCAAAGTCTCTCCCTCCTCCTTCAAGCTCATACAATCTACAGGAGACAAGCAGCAGTGATGAGACACCGAGATACGGTGCTTCCTTGACATCCAAGAAACACTTGTTTAAGAGGTCAAGTTCTACATCAAAACTGTTAAACAAAGTCGCAGCTAGGGCTGCTTCCATTGGAAATATTTTATCAGCCTCCATGGAAGGAAACTTGAACAACTCTAAACCATTGCCTTCATGTCTCAATGATGACTTTTCCGACACTAGTGATCAACTTCAGATGGACAACTATGACCCATTCTCTCAGTCATCTGAAGACATAATTCCAGATGATATCAGCATGATCAACACTGAACTCGACAAATACGATTTCTCGCAGTTTCTGGAGCAATATAGTAACAAAGAAGGCGACAACTTTGGTGGATACAATCAAGATCTGCTTATGTCTGATGTCTCATCAACAAGTATTGATGAATACGATATTATGCAAAACATAACCGGTTGGTCAAATTATCTTGTTGACGATTCCGATTTTAGTTATGACACGAACCAAGATTGCGACGACAAGAACTCCGTATGATCCGTTGACCGGTACTTAGCTTTCATGGTTCTCAGGGATATTTGTCAGGTTCACTATATGGTTTAATTTCTACATTCAATATATAAGGGATTCTCTTTTTAGTCTCAGAACCTTTTGATTTGCGGGATGTTGTTTTTTTTATTAAAAATAAAAAAATATATGTACGTAGTAACTGTTTGGACGTCCTTCTGAAATTAAAGAATAAAGTATGTATTTTTCTTAATAATTCCATTTTTTTTAATCCAACTTACTGTATATTATTGTTCAATAATATGTTTTTATCTTTGTCTTAATAACTGTGCAGATTTTTTAAATAAAAGTTTCGTACCGACAGATTTTGTGTGCCAAAGAAAACAAGTTTAGTAATTCAATGATATCATCATCATCATCATCATATGTGATAGGCTATTGTTTTGTATATGTGGCTGCTCGTGGACGATTCAATTCCGTCCATTTTTTTTTCCTACATTACTGACTTCCAATAAGGAGAGCGTACCATTTGGAGCAAATCAAACGGATTATGGATTATGGATTATGCAGATCAAGCCAAACAAAACTAGATCAAACAGAACAAATGCACATCAAGGGGTTCAAATATTTTGTATATATATATTAAATAAATTAATATTAAATTAATATAAAAATAAAAGATAGAACTTACCATTTACACTTCTAAATAAATGTGGGTGAAGGTGAATTACTCTGCTTATTAAAAAAACAAAATATTTTCGTTTTTTAAAAGCAGTTCCGAAACAATTTAAAAATAGTTTATCTGCTAAACAATTTTTTTTTGTTTGAATTGGAACATAAAAACAGATATTCTTCTTCAATCAGCTAATTAATAGACTGATTTTGGATTTATGATTTATTCATTTTAAAAATCTTTACCTCGTACTTCTTGCAGCGGCAATAACTTATTCTCCAAGGTTATGTTGAAAATTAGCTAGGGAGACGTTTTGCTTTTGCATGTATGATTGCATCATGAATATATATAGACCAAATATATATAAACGTTGCATAATTAAACTGCATGCATGCTTGAGAAAAGAAACGTACGTATGTGAAAGAAATAGATTTTTGCAGCTGCCACTATTTGTGTTGCAATTTGTATTATCCAATTAGTTAGAATAATTAGACCATTGGTGTTGTTTTCAGATATTAATTAAAGCGAAGAGACGCAATTAAAATAAAAGTGGATAGAGCCTCGCTCTAGCTAGAGGTACAAGGCTGTGACATGTGACATACAAAATATGGGAAGACAGAGACAAAGATTCCAAAAACGTGCACCGACCAATATTTCTGCAGGCTACTATATCACCTAGCTAACCTTCTTCCTCTTCCCACGGGGGAAATTTCCACATCACTATCTGCCACTTTTACTCATGAAATAGTGCAGCAATGTATTGGAACAACATTAGTACTCAACGATCGATGAATACAGTTCTTAATTCATTCTTTTTTTTTTTTCTGCATGTAGATTAGTGAACATGCATGAAGGACCAAATGTTAGTCTCTGAAAATAAATAAAGAAATGTTGGTTTTTTATCAACCTATACCTACATCTACATAGAACGAACCTTGAGATATCCTAGATCTACATCTACATCTACATCGAAAGAATATCTATAAGCCACAAACACTATATAACTCAAATGGTAAAGAGCAATCAGTGAGATACAAAATTAAATCTGTGACCCGGCAAATTTTGTCGGCTACCAAAAACGAATCTTCATGGTTGATTTTTTTGTTGTGTCATGCATGTGTGTGAATATGAAAGATTTATATGTTTTGTCATCCGATTAAAACTCTCACATTCGAAAACAGCGATTGATCAACCGATATATAGTAGACCCACAATACTGTTTGCGATTAGACACTTAAACCAAAAACAAACGTGGTTTATTACACATGCACGTACGGCTGCAAATACACTCTCATCACGATCACATATAGCTCGCCAAAATAGGCAACCTGTAGCCACACACACATATATATATGACTGCTGCAATCACGAATCACACAGTTACGCTATAGCTATCAACACTTCCATCTTCTAATCTAAATAGTAGATGGTGCCTTTTAAGTTCCACCCATGTATTCGATGTAGCTCTTCAAGGAAGTGTTGTCAACTAAAAGTTGTATGAGAGACTTGAGACTGTGAGTGGATATAACGAGATAGACGTATCTTTAGACCTAGGCTTTACGTCGTTTTCTTTTAGCGGAAATTTCTATGTGCTTTCAATTTGACCTAAGATTCTTTTCATATACATATAATTATGTATAAGAATAGCTTTATACAAAAATAGACTCCAAACTCGTTAATAAATAAATACATTCTTGAGAGTCGAAATCAACTTTTTCAGATTAATTACGATAATCGAAATCATGTTCTTCCTAGCTGTATAGGTTTTAAACCTTACCACTTACCTAACCCTAACTAGATCTAATCGCACTAACTCAACCCTAGTGATTTGGATGATCCAACCAAATAATAATATATACATAGGCACACAGCCAAGTAAACTTTAAACGTGGAGATTTTATACGATTTCGAGTCCCAACAACGTATATATATATATTTTATAATAAAGTAGTATTATATAATTGGAAAATGGGGAATAACCTCTCTTTACGATAATGATTTTAATGGAGATTCCAATAAACAAAAACTGTATAATTAAGCCCACTGCACATGGGTGTTGTTTAACAAACTGAAATTATTGCACCATTTCCTTAAATCAATTATTAAGTGCAAAGTGCAAACTGTAATGGTCAAAAAAGTGCATCTAATTAAAATAAGAATCTTTCTTTAATGGGTTCAACACAGGTTAGTCATTTTTAGAGTCTTGTGAATTGTCCAGCTAAACATCTAAAACATATCTATTAAACTAAAAAGGAACTCTAATTGGGCCCTCAAGAACATAAAAGCCCATGTAATGGTTTCTACTATTTATTCTTTCTGGGCCAACGTATAGGTAACGTTTTAGAACAAGCAAAATTTGTATTTTAGTAAATTAGATCTCAGACAACCTCGGAAGTCGGAACAAAGACAAGATCTCGCCAGGTTACGTGCAAGTTATCACAACTTATTACAAACAACATGTAAACGAAGCAAGGAACCAAACAATTGAAATCTGTGAATTGTGTGATTACGAATCTAATTGACAATCCAAGAAAGAAAAAGAAAAAAACAAATTTTTTTTCCGGGAAAACCTACCGAGAAAGATAAGCCCTAAAAGTAACTGAATTTTCACATTGCCTGCAGAACTGGGCAAAGTAACTTTGATCTTCATATAATCCCCCTCCATGATCCCTCAAGTTATCCCAACAAAATTCGATACTTTTCACTTTTACCACTCGATCGAACCCGACCCGTTTATTCAATGGATCCGGAGGATAGGTCCGAGATTGCCTTCTTTGATGTTGAGACGACTGTGCCAAACCGAGGTCAACGGTTCGCGATACTAGAATTCGGGTCAATACTTGTATGCCCGAAGAAGCTTACGGAGCTCCGAAGCTACTCGACTCTGGTCCAACCTGCTGATTTGAGTCTCATATCTTCCTTGTCCGTGAGGTGCAACGGCATCAAGCGTGACGTCGTCGTTTCCGCACCTTTGTTCTCCGATATCGCTGATACTGTTTACGACATTCTCCATGGTTAGTCTTCTTCTTCCTTAAAAGTCCTTTTTTCTTTTGTCGGTTTTGTAACTCTGTTTTGTGTCTAAATTTCTGGACTTTTCCTGAATTTTGAGTTCTTGGTAATGGCCAAGATCCGAGCTTTATATTATATAGCGTTTTGATGTTGGGGGATATATATATATATATTGCAGGGAGGATTTGGGCAGGTCACAACATATTGAGGTTTGATTGTGCAAGGATCAGGGAAGCATTTGCAGAGATTGGACGTCAACCACCTGAGCCAAAAGGAGCCATCGACTCATTGACTTTGCTAACTCAGAGGTTTGGTAGAAGAGCTGGTAATATGAAGGTACTACAAACGATACATTCCTTTTTTTCCCCAATAATTTTTTACTCTTCACAGGATCGAATTGGTGAATGATGGAATTTTAACTTTTTGTTTCCGAGTTTCAAGGTATTTTTTGAGTGTCTTATTATCTATCCGCTGCATGCTTTTGTTACTGCAGATGGCGACTTTGGCTACGTATTTTGGACTCGGGAAGCAGACACATAGGTAGATAAAATGCATAAGCATTAAGAAGCTAATTCTTTACTTCAAACCATCAAAAGCTTATTAAGCTCAATTTTTTTTGTACCTACCTATTCAGGAGCCTCGACGATGTTAGAATGAATCTTGAGGTTGTCAAATATTGTGCTACGGTCTTGTTCTTGGTATGTTCTCTTTAGTTACTACTTGATAAATGGAGAATCTTTGTCTCCTAATATCTGTTGCTCACCATGTTTAAAAAACTGGACTAATCAGGGCAATGCTTTTATATTTCTTAGGAGTCAAGTCTTGTACTTGTTGATCATTCGGTATCTCCAGGAACTTCTACTTCAAGGAGACGTCTCGATGCATCTTCTTCTCACGAGGGTAATAATAATTTAGTGACCTCTGTTAGGCTACCTTCCATTAGCGAGAACAGTGCAGCTCAGCCAGATCCGTTTAACATGAGCGTCTTGAGGAATGAAATGGCTTCCGACAACTACCTTCAATCAGACATTCTCATGGAAGAAGAACAGATTCAACCATCTGATACTGTTGTCTTTGAGAATACCAGTGACCATGAGGGATTCTTGGCGCCAGATGCTATATCTCTTCCATACATCAAAGCGATTCTTGTCCCGTTTTTTCCTGGAAGCCAAATGATGAAACTAAAGCTACACTATGGTGATTCCCCTCTGCAGCTCTACTGTCCTTGTCTGAAAGTACGGTTTGGAGTCAACGGCAAATTTATGGATAACACTGGGAGACGGAGGTTAAACTTTGTGGTTGATTTGAATCAAAGCCTGTGCAGCATACTCGAAACATGCGATAGTAATGCACAGAAACTATATGTTGATTCCGGTTCCACCTCTGACTGGAACCCGGTCGTGATCCCAATGAAGGGATTTGTAAACTACCCTAACGCAAGGATACAGTAAGTTACCTTACCTAAACTCTGCCTTTCTGCTTCCATGTTCTTGAAACAAATTCCTGGTTTCTTGATTGCTTGCTTTTAGTTTCTCCTGATTAGTTTTTTGGGATATCTGCAGTATTGCGACAGAGATAAACGGAGATGTAGCTCGATATGCAACAGAGATACACCAGAGAGAGTCCTCTGGAGCTACTCAGAAACTAATCTTCAGCAATCCGAGCGGTGAGGAGCTCGAATCGTTTCTGACCACGGGAAGGGTGGTCGATGCATTCTTGTCTCTGGAACCGTATGATTATCAGCAGAAAGCAGGAATACGCCTTGTGGCTAAAAAACTAGTTATACACTCGTAAATCATGCATAATTGTTAATACCGAATACACATAGTCTGTATTGTGTTCATGTAGCTGAGGAGACTCTGTACATAAAAGTTTCAAATAAATGCAATCCAGATTTGTAGAATGGTTTCTTGTGTATCACTGTAAAAGAATGCAGAAATTGCAATCTTGAAATTTCGAGTAAACCACTTAAACGTGAAATGCTTTATGATCTTGGGTCTTGGCACTATTAACATTTTATTACATTGAGCAAACATGTGTTACTTAACTTGGCTGAATATATTGAAAACTTTGATTCAGTTAATACAGTTAATGGAAAAAAACTTATGTACATGTTATGTTTTACTAGTGATTGACAAAGTTGAAGTTTTGTTTAGTGCCAATAGCAAAGTTGGTTTGGTAATCAAATCTCTCTAATGGTTTATTTTTCCCAACTTTTATATCCCATAGTATTAATTTTAGTTATACAGTTTTGGATAGTAGGTGATATGATATTTAAAGACATTTAGTTATAGTTTTGCTTTCGTATTAATGGTGCTGTTAATTGAATCGAATCTGAATCAATTACTGTCTGAATCTTGATCTCTAAAGTTGTTAATTGTCCGCTTCCTCTGTCTCTGTCTCTCTCTCTATATGTCGCAAAGACAAAACAAGTAGACAACAACATCAACAACAATGGCTCCTTGATCAAACTGTTTTACTTTACCAATTTGCTCTAATGGGGAAGAAAGACGGATTCAAGACTCAGAAGCGTGTTTCAACCGCTTCCTCCGCCGCCGCCGGCGTTCTTCCGACGACAATGACTAGTGGCGGAGGAAGAAGACCACCACCACGTGGCAGACAGATCCAGAAGACCTTCAACAACGTCAAGATGACAATCCTATGTGGCTTCGTCACCATTCTCGTCCTACGTGGCACTATCGGCGTCAACTTCGGAACTTCAAACGCCGACGCCGTTAACCAGAACTTAATCGAAGAGACTAACCGACTTCTAGCTGAGATCCGATCCGACTCGGATCCTACAGACCCGAACGAGCCACCTGACTCGGATCTTGATCTCAACATGACATACACTCTCGGACCCAAGATCACAAACTGGGATCAACAACGGAAACTTTGGTTAACGCAAAACCCAGATTTCCCCAGTGTCGTCAACGGGAAAGCTAAGGTTTTGCTTTTAACAGGTTCACCTCCAAAACCTTGTGACAATCCAATTGGTGATCATTACTTGTTGAAATCGGTGAAGAACAAGATTGATTATTGTAGGATTCATGGGATTGAGATTGTGTATAACATGGCTCATTTGGACAAGGAGCTTGCTGGCTATTGGGCCAAGCTCCCAATGCTTAGGAGATTGATGTTGTCTCACCCTGAAATCGAGTGGATTTGGTGGATGGACAGTGATGCTTTGTTTACAGACATGGTGTTTGAGATTCCCTTGTCTAGATATGAGAATCATAACTTGGTTATTCACGGGTATCCGGATTTGTTGTTTGATCAGAAGTCTTGGATTGCTTTGAATACTGGTAGCTTCTTGTTTAGGAACTGTCAGTGGTCTTTGGATTTGTTGGATGCTTGGGCTCCAATGGGACCAAAGGGACCGATTCGGGAAGAAGCTGGGAAGATTCTCACCGCAAATCTTAAGGGAAGACCGGCGTTCGAAGCTGATGACCAGTCTGCATTGATCTATCTGCTGCTTTCGCAGAAGGATACGTGGATGAAGAAAGTATATGTGGAAAACCAGTATTATCTTCATGGGTTTTGGGAAGGATTAGTGGATAGGTATGAGGAGATGATAGAGAAGTATCACCCGGGATTGGGAGACGAGAGATGGCCCTTTATTACTCATTTTGTCGGATGCAAACCGTGTGGGAGTTATGCGGATTACGCGGTTGAACGTTGCTTGAAGAGTATGGAAAGAGCATTCAACTTTGCTGATAATCAAGTGCTCAAGCTTTATGGATTTGGTCACAGGGGATTGTTAAGCCCTAAGATCAAGAGGGTCAGGAACGAGACAACGTTACCATTGAAATATGTCAACAGGTTTGATATTCGGAGAATGACACCTCTCAAGATTGAACCTCGGAGCTAGCAGCTGATGAACCACCTTGGTAAAGCACAGTCACTTCCTTCTTGGCTGAACAAAGTTCTGAATATCATTTAGAGAGCCATTGTTTCAAAGCTCAATCTTTTTGGTCTTTTTGTTTCTATTATAATTTTACACTATATATAAAAGTCAATCGATTCTTTTGTTAACTTGAACAGAGGATGAATCATCGATCAATTTGTTCAAGTACCTTTTTATTGCAAAGATCTGTTTTTTGCAGAACCCTAAGGATGAAGTAACTCTGACTCGTAGAATTTTGGTTAGAACTAGCAAACTTTTAAGTATTTTCTCACATTGAGGGATTGAAATGTAAGAATCTTACAATAAGACAGTAAATTGCAAGAGAATATATAAACAAGAAACAAAAGAATCAGTAGGCTAAAAGAAGTTTGAAATTGTGATGGATCATCTTCTTGATACGATGTCCTTGTGGTGCTTTATCAGTAACTCATTCATCTGAGCTATCTGATGTAAAAGCTGAACTATCCTCTGTTTCAAAATCAGAGAAAAAAAAAGAGAGAAGAAGATGCAAGTTCAGTAACTATGTAAAAAACTGAAGTCGCGTAGACATTTCATCAAACACTTTGTAGGCAAGATAAACAATTGAAAATCATAGAAAACTGATGTACGTACCTCGTCTCTCTCTTTGATCGCATCTCGAAGATGATCAGTGGTTCCTCCTTGGACACGTTTCCGACGAGCTCGTAAACGCATCCACCACCAAACGGCAATGGCAAGAGCTGGATAAAAGGGCCGGAGAGTGACTGAGAACCAGGTCATCAAATTCTTCAATTTGGAGTACACACGTACGAGAAGAAGCTCCCACCAATCTCGAAAGATATCAATCTCACGATTCAATGGTTTCCTCAGTAATTTCCCGTCTGAATCGCCAGTTTGTTCAGAGGAAAATCGCGGAGATTTCGGTTTAAACGGCGGTTGTTCGTCTGAATTGGACGGTGGAGATTCGCCGACTAGTGACGTCGGAGATTTTGGTTCAGATTCCGACGGAGACTTGCGGTCAAATTCAGATGGTTGTCCATCTGAATCAGAAGGGAACAACGAAAAAGAAGAAGAAGAAGAAGAAGAAGAAGAAGAAGCAGAGCGTCTGGATGAAGAAGACGGAGACGAGGGAGAATCAAGGAATCTATCGACTCCGTAGATGGAAGAGTCGACAATGAGATTCTCGTGGTAGATCGGCGGGAAAACAACGTGATCGAAAATTGGGGATTCTCTGATGACAACCATCGACGAACTGGGATCCAAAGGACCAATCAGCTCTTCTTCCTCTTCCGCCATTTCTTCTTTGTTTCAGTCGGATTCGTCTCTCGCTAGGGTTTGTGTGTAAGAAAGGGAAGAGTGTAGAAGAAGAAGACAACAAAACCATGAAAGTTTCAAACGTTGGGATCCAACAAAAACGAGATTGTTGCCTTTCCTGATTCGTCGTTTTTTTCTTATTTTCTACTAATTTTGTCAGATATATTTATATTATATATATTTTTTTTTAACACCGATTCATTCATTGATTTCAAATCGAATACATGAGTTGATACAATGGTAATACATCAATAGAAAACAAATACAAAGATACATCTATGCATTTATAACCACATATTAGAAAGAACGATGAACAAGCGAATTTCCACGATGCTTTGGATACCGAAGCCTTACTCGCCAACAGGTTGATAAACCCATTTCTTTCCTTCTCCAGAATCAATCCCAAATTTATGAAATCGTCGTTCTTGGCTATCATCTCTTGGATGAAACTCCATAATCGTCTAATGCTAATGATGCTACTCAATATCTTCTCTTGCACCAAACCATTGATTCCCCATAAGTATGCTATACCCGGATCCCATATTCGTTGATCAACACACCATATAACTCTTCGGGATCGAGTATCAAACAATTCCACTGTTTGGAATCTTTGATATCGGGCATCATAAAGGAACAAAAAATCCTTCACAGAAATAGCAAATTTGTCATGAGTAGAATCAATGCATAGACACAATCCGATGACAAACCATGAATGAAACGCCTCCATAATCGGAGGAAACTGCCGGAAACGGAATCGTTCCCACTTATCAACAAAGGAGATCCCAACCGAGACTCCAAAAACTAATTGCTTAGATAGATGTATATTATTCCTTTTTGGCTTCAGAAACTGCATTGACAAAAACAGAAGATGATAATTATATTATATTATTATCTTTTTGTTTGTGTTTATATTATTATTTTCTACTAATTTTCTACTAATTTTGTCAGAATTTTTTTTGTTTGTGTTTTAAAAAAAAATAAAAAATTGTAAGCCAAAAAAAGAAGAAGATTATTATTATTTTCATAGGTGTGAAGCCTAAAAAGGAACAATGATGCTGTTGCGTTACGATACAAAGTTACACACTAAAACAGACAAAATGCTCTACATCTTTCTTTCTCTCTCAATCTACCTGAAACCTATACAACATTTCATTCTATCCAAAACTCCTCTAATTAGGAAAATTAAGCAACATGAAAAGAATCCTAATTTACATGTTAGAATTAAAATCAATGTGGAGTTAATCAACATATGTCAACGTGAGTGGAGAGGGAGATTAAAGACCTGTCTCTTGATCTTTCAATGGTTCCTCGATAGCCCCCGCCCAGGCGAAACCCTCTCCCCATAGGACCCCGATCCTGTTTTAACTTCACGAAATGCCCTATGCCCCTCTGCGCAAAGGTTTACTTGTACTGCACCACCACCTTCGCTGGCTTTACAAGACCACCTCGCTTCTCTCTCTCTTGAGAGATATTTTGGCGGATTTTGCAAAATTTATATTCCAGTTTTTGCTCAGCTATCATCAACTACTTTTTTTGTGAGACTGACTCCTTTTGCCTTCTCCATTTCCGCTTCCTTTGCAGCTTTCTTCTTCTCCAGCTCTGCTTGCTTCACGTTCTCTTCGTGTGCTTTCTTAAATAACCTTATAAAATTCAAGAGGGTCGCAGTAACTGCAGCAGTCCATCACCCGGTATCATTATTAGCTACATAACAGTTCCAACTAAAACACGAATAGGAACTTTTTATTCTCTCCTATGTATTGCTCAAGATCGCCATACCTTGTTCAAATGGACAACGGTTAGGATCCTCGCCAAAATAGTGCGCAAGTGCATCAGCATTTCTTCCCTATCGCCCATCATAAGAAAACATAACAAAACCATTTCAGGATCAAACACATTGTCAAAGGAAAGACTAAGAGGCTTGGAATAGTAGAGGTTGGTAATTACCACGACGGAGTAAAGACTCGATACAGTTGCCACTTCAGTCTCAGCAATGGATATGAAGTCTCTCAATGTCTGTTATCAGAAGCATAAACGTAGGTTTAGTATCCGGAAGAAGTAACTTCTAAAAACAAAACCCAGCTGAAGATCTTCCAGCGGGTATTGATGATTTACAAAGAGATACAGATTCAGTTATGTGGCACATTCATGGTTGATAAAATACGCAAAAAGGAAAAGAAAGAAAAAGCCAACATACTTTACGAAAAACTTCAGAAACAGGACCATCACTTTCGGACGCTGTGAGCTCCTGGTTCAGTTTTTCCAATCCCTTGATTATCGCTTGCATTTCCTCAGCCAGAGACTTCAATTGTATCTGAGATAGACAGGATTATCTAATGATGCGCCAGTTGCAACCAAAAAGTAGAGGACAAAAAAAGCACAAACGAATACCTTTGAGGCTGATTCAAGACTTTCAAGGTCCTTGTGGAAGTCCAGTAGAACTGATGCCTTGGAAGCAAGGACCTGGATAAAGAGAAATAATAAGAGTTTCAGGATTATGTATCCCTCCTGAGCTAACTAATTCATTACAACCCTGTCAGAAACTAATTCCTGCTTTTTTCTATCATAGTTTACCTTGCAAAGATAATGCATGAGAGTCATCTTGCTGTTAGCAGCCCGTGTATCGCTTAATTTCAATAAACTGTCCAATTTGAATCCAACAGCAGCGCCTGCAGAGAGCAGAGCAAGCAAGAATTATGTCAGCCACAAAGGTGCCGAATCAAGCTCACATTGAACAGAGAAATTAATTGTCTTGCATCAGGAAATGTCTTGTGCAAAAAGATGTAGAATAGGAATAATATAATACTAACCCCTTGCAGTTCCTTGGTTCAGAGTGTTCCCCAGATAAAGAATTTTTTTCATAATCTCTTTTAGCTTTTGTGAATTACGGACCTGATGAACAGCAATAAGGAGAATGTTCTAACAAGGAGAAATGGTGGATTCAAAATAAGAGTTAATTACTGCAAGCATCTTACCTCCTCGCATGCAGAATTTACCGCATTTAAACTTTTTTTGAATTCTGTTATCTGCACAAAAACACATCATTATCAATAGGACAAATAATCTACAGTTACTCAGACACTGATGAAATTGAAACTTTGTCCTCCAAAGAATCACATAGACAGAAAATAACAGTATAAGTAATACCACCAGACCTGAGTGCCAAATTGAATCTTGAAAGAAAATACTCTAAGCTTTGCCTCTACTCGTGGCACCTTCATTAGCTCTAGGAAATACTGCGATAACAAAAATGGATGGCAGAAGAAAACAACTTAACTAAGTAAGCTATTGCTAACCATATTACAGTGGGAATCAAAAACAGTATTGAGAATCTCAAGACTTAAACAAACCTGTTCACACTTTCCCAAGGTTGCCTTGTCCCCAGTGTAGTTCTACAGAAAAATCAGTCAATTACGACCAAGAACAAGGACTCGTGTCAATAAAAAGTGATATTGGTAACCAAGAATTGAAAGATTTCACAAATAAAGACAGATGTAGATAATGCTATTCAAAAGTCAAAAGGGAACCTTAAGAAGCTCCATCTCCTCCTTGGTTGGGCAAAATTTTATAAGATTCTCTATTTGATCAACATCTAATACAGACTCATCCATTGCCAGAACTGCAGCCTGAATGATGCAAAGAAAAATGTGGATAACTATCATCAAGCAATGGAGGAATAACCAAACAATGACTTTTCAAAGAAGATTTTGGAGCTTACCATCATATCAGGCAGAGGCATCTTTACTTTTGTAAGCATAATTTCCGTGTTATTGGCTCTCCTAAGGTCAATCTGGAAAATCATAAGACAAACAGCTCTTCAAAAAGAGTGGAATATTGAGCCACAAAAGTATACAGACATGCAATGGGCTTCAAAGTAGAAAATTCAAGGGAAAAGAAATGCTGGAGAGTAGCTAAGAGAGACATTCTTAGTACTTTGACCAATAAAAAATAAAAGAGACATTCTTAGTAAAACTTTTTATATGTTTTACAGAGATGCTAGGTAGTTTTCATATTCCTGGAAAATCATATCATGTTTTCAGTTAATTAATTATAGCTGCACGACCAAAGTCTCCACCAGAAAAGAGCAAGTTCGAAACTCTGACTGTAACCAAGTGATAGGATTATTTACCAGTTGAACTTTTTCAGGCTTTGCCCCGACAGATTTTCGTCGACTTCCAGATTTATCAGCTGGCTTTTGCACTGTAGCAGAGAATAGGGTCTCTATTTCTGATACATCAAACTCTGGTGGACTAGCAAAAAGAAAAAAAATGATGATAGTCATTAAAACCTCACAGAATTGTGTTTCGTGGATAATCAAAGGTGCAAGAGGGGAACTTAGAAGTAAGAGAAAAGCAAAAATTAAGTTAGTCCAATACGTTTGTGATTCTCCATGTCTCTGTAGCTCATCCCATAAGCTCCCCTGCAAAGCCCGTGTTACTTTAACCCAATGTAATGGCTTCAAAGAAGACTTTTTCTGAGCTGAAGATCCAAAACCTGGACGTGGAAGACCACGTCCTCTTCCAGCTCCCCTAGGATCAACTGCAGCTCCTTTAGCACCAAGCATTGGAGGTGGAGGAGGTCCACCCGGAGGCCTTGGTCCAGGAGGCGGAGGTGGACCAGGAGCACGACCGCCAGGAGGCGGAGGCGGAGGTGGACCAGGAGCACGACCGCCAGGAGGAGGCAGCGGTGGTGGGGCTCCACCACGCATCGGGGGAGGCGGCGGCGGTGGGGCTCCTCCACGCATCGGAGGAGGCGGCGGCGGTGGG
>NW_006238918.1:2453993-2517935 GCF_000375325.1 Capsella rubella
AGGCGGTGGTGATGTGAGCTGATATGATTGAGAGTCGGTGCTCTCTTGTTCAGGCAACAAAGTTTCACTGTTTCGCCTCACAGATGCAAACGGAGGCGGTGGGGGAGGAGGCGGTGGTGATGGGAGCTGATATGCTTGAGAGTTGTTTCGCTTCACAGATGGTAACAAAGTTTCACTGTTTCGCTTCACAGATGCAAATGGAGGTGGTGGGGGAGGAGGCGGAGGTGCTTTGAGCTGATACGCTTGAGAGGCGCTGCTCTTTTGGCCTACTGAATGGTATGCAGGTGGAGGTGGTGGGAAGGTAGGAGGTTGAGATGTAGAACATATTGCAGGAGTTGCCAAAGCTGAAGCATACACAGACTTCCAAGGAGGAGATGGAGGCAACACGGTTCCACCGCTTGGTCTCTCATTTTCAGAGTAACTGTCATTTTCAGTCAGTGGCGGAGTTGATGAACCTGCTTGTGGAGAGTGTGAAACTGATGCAGTGGCCTCACTGGTTAGAGAAGATAGGGGTGGAGAAGCCTGGTGGGGAGGGGCAGTAGGTAGAGAAGACGGCTTTTCCTTTGGGCTAGAAGCTGGTGATGAGGACATTGGAGCTCGACTCCTCATATCCGGTGAAGAAACAGACGCTCTCAGGTATTTAGTCTTAGCATCCTTTGGAATCACTCCATCAGGTGATGTAGCTCTTTTACCATCCTTGAGAGAAGTGGTAATTGAAGCAGGAGCGCTGTTAATTCTTGTTGGGGGATACGCCACATGCATAGAATCTTTATATGAGCCCTTATTTGAAGGAATCCATCGAGACACTGCGTTAGGCTTAGCCATTCTTACGTTCTGACCCTGTGTTTCTTGTTGCTTAGACTTCGGTTTAAGTGAATCTCCAGCCAGCTTTGCATTTGCTCCGACCTGTTTCTTTGGTGTCGCTTGTGCTTTTTCGGATATGGGTGTGTTGAGATTAGAATTTGTTTTCTGAGTCGTAGGTTCTTCTAACTCATCCTGGGAACCATTGCCTTCTCCATCACCTTTGTGTTGAGTCTCTGCTGTTTTAGAATCATTTTCCTTTGCTTCCATGGTCCTCTTTCGCTGCTCATTACCATCATCTATTCCTATATCCTTCACTGAGTCAATATTAGAATCCACCTTCCCATCTGACCTATACTGTACATCATCAACAGTGATATCTTTCACCGGATCCGTGCTACTCTCTGCATGCATATCGTGTTTATGATTAGAATCATCTGATGCACAATCTAGAAACGCATTGGGTTCCACGTCCCCTTTCCACACCTCTTTTCCGTCAGAATCATCTGAAGCATTATCAACAACCACAAAACTATCTGAATCTCTCTTATGGTCAGGCCCATCAATCACATCGCTAAAAATCTCTTCCACCTCAAAAAATTCATCAGGTGAAGCAATATCAAAGTCGTTCTCTTCTTCTGATATTGTAGAAGTTGTGATAGTAGGCACCACGGCATCAGCGCCAGAGAAAAGTACCTGATACATATATGAGTATGCATTCAAACTTAACAGCATTATTCAAAAGATGATCAGAGAAATTTTTCACAACGGCCTACCTCTGCTTTAAATTCCTTTGGGAACTGTTCCTTAGCATCCCAAAGTATATCCATCTCATCGCGGTGGATCATCAAAATATTAGCACGCACAAATGCCGTGTGGAACATGATTCTAAAGACCATCTCCTCACTCACAAAATCATCATGCAAATGAATACATTCCAGAACAACATCCCCTTGAACACGGCACTGTATATCTAATTTCACCAGGATACACTCTTCCTGCAGATGAGATCACACATATGAGCATTTCATTGGTATAGTAATTACTAAAAGAGCTCCTAAACTATAAACTATCTTCTATTAATGTTTTTAATTCGCATGTATATGGCAAACTACACCACCGTCTCAAGTTCACATGGAAAGGAAAGGATATTATTACAACCATTTCTTGTGCATAAATCAGTGAGATGATCACATTGATCAATATGTCACAAAGATACAATGGTCTAGAAGTACCTGTTGGTAGAGACGAGTGTGTTTCTTTGTCTTTAATGTGGAGAAGAGAAGTATGGAACTCCGGTTCGTTCGGGCTTTAGGATCCTGCCCATAAACCCGTAGAATTGGTCTGCAACCTTTTCTCCCTTCAAAATGTGGGAGATCTCTGAGAATCAAGCAATCCAAAAGAAGAGGCGTGTCTGAAGGAGGCCAGTCAGAGCCTAAATTTCTTCTAGAAATGTACTGAAGATATCTGAGTTGAGAAGGCTGTGGGTTTAGAGGCGACAATAGATGAAGAAGCTCCTTAGGAGCCTGTTTGTGTACCATTTCAAGAGTCTTCTGCTCACCATGATACTGCTTTCTGTATAGTAAAAGCCCCGATAACATGAAGGCAAGAACAGGCCAACCACCTCTTTCGCAATGCATCAACAACACATTTTGCTGACCTTCCAACGATAACCAGCTTTCACTAGAGCGTAGGAAGTGATGGATCATTTCAAGAGGTAAAAGCGGGCAACTCTCATACTGCCGTGGATAATCCATTACAGTCATATCGTATTGAGACAACACGTCTGATATTTGACTTCGTTGTTCCCCCTCTCTAAAATTAAACACCATGAAAGATGCATCCGGGAAATGATCCTGAAGCTGCGCCACGATGCCACCCAAGTATACTTTGTACTCATCCTCCCCCATAACATCGCTAGAGAAACAGCAGTCAAAAACTGCAAGCAAGAGTAAAATATGAGACGATCAGCTCTGAAACCTGGAACTACTCCAGCAAAATATCAGCTATCAGAAAAAGGAAACACAAATTCACAAGCTTTGAGACTTTTGGCACTAAAGCGGGAGGTACAATAAACCCATAATCCAAAGAAATATCATTGTCGAACATTAAAGGAAAGCACAGTTTAATTTTTTTTTGGTTTGGTTCGTGTCACACACAAGAGAAGAATATCCCACAAAGCTATAAATTGTCTTGAAAGAGATTCTGATTCTTAAGAAACCTCTTTAATTCAAACAGAGACAAGTTCAGCTCAGCTCAAATGGGGCATCCAATTTGCAAAGCTAAACTTGAATACTCAACGTAATTGAACTGCCAAAACCCCTCCCACCCCAACCAACCAGAAGCTCATTTTAGCAATTTTTTATCCAAATGATCAACAGAAGGAACAAATCCGCCGCAAGTTTATCTCTTTGGAGATGGTTTTATGATCCTTGACAGAGAGGATAAAGGTGAGAAAGTGGTTTTACCATAAACACGCTCCGAGATCTCGAGAAGCCGATCCGGAGGCTTCTTATAGAAGAAGCGACGGAACAGCGCCATCCGGTGGCGCTGTCTCTCCCCCGATCAGATCCAAACCGTCGATTTAGTAAAACAACAAACAGATCATTCCAATTCCGTTGACCTAAACCCCAGATCCCCTTCTTCCCCCAAAATTCACCTCACAAACCCTAATTTTTTCACCCCTTAGGCCACACAAAAAAAGTAGACAAATTTTGCCAAATTACAAGAGCATGATGAAGACCCAATTCCCAGAAAATTCTCCTCTCTCTCTCTCTCTCTCTCTCACACAACCTATAATCCAATTTTGGAAACAACGCAAAGTGTTAATCACAACGCCAAAGTTGAGGAAATTTTCCAAAATGCTTTTTTTTTTGGTTCAAAATGAATCGGTATCTCTCTATGTACAATGCCGAATCTGGTCTCAAAATCGTGGAAAACAAAGAACCTTCGAAGCTAATCAAATAGTTGTTAAAATTAAAAAAATAAAGAGAGAGAAGGAAGTGACAGTGAGATGAAGAATTTCAGGTGAAATCAAGGAGAAAGATGAAGCACAGAATGCAAAAAAAAAAGAACGAAGGAAGATATGAGATTTCGACAAATCTTCCAGCAGTTTTTTTCTCAAATAAAATTTATTTTTATTTATTTACAAAAATGTTTTTATTCATATTTTTAGATTAATTTAATAATAGCAAACAAAAAGCTTTTTTGATTTGTCCATTGTTGTTGCGTAAATTGGAAAATTGAACTTTACGGACCGAACCAAAGCGTCGTAAGTGTGTGGACTTGTTAGAGTTTAGAGAAACGAGCAAGACTCGGTTCGGAGGTTTTTGTACAGACAAGACGGGACGACGACAAGACCGTTCTCTACTCTCTAGGTGAATGTCTTATCCTACGTGGAAATCGTAATAATAAGTTTTTATAATTACAACCACGTTTTCTTACGATTCAAAAAAAAAAAAAATACAACTTGTGATTTTCCCATCTGTCGAAACACGTCATTTTTAGAAAATTCCTGATTCATTCATTCATATGTGAACAAGCCATTAAACATTCACATTTTTTTGTTTGTGAACGTACGTACATACCACATTTATAATCGGTTTATTTATGGTATGGTATTATTATTAATGAGATTAAATAAAATAAAAACTTCAATCGATCCTTTCATTTCTTTACCAACCTAACCGAGATCCAACATCCAGAAGGGCTGGGCTTAGGTTACGGCCCATTGGTCTTCCTGACTCTGAGTGACAACATAGTCACGTGACTCCTTCCTTATGTGTCTCTTTTTTTTTTCTTTTTTTTTTGTCTGTGTCTGTGTCTGTGTCTGTGTCTTTTTCTTCATAGCTTCGTCGTCTCCCTCGGACTGGATTGTGATTCCGAGGTTTTGAACCTTTTCTTGAATAGGTGATATGCCGGATATATTATTCAAACAACGTTGGTTTGGATTATGTTTGTTAACTCGGACGTTTGGACAAAAGTCTTCTCGCACAATTCAACTCTGTTTTCAGAAGTCTATGCGATTTTGATGCTATTGACTGAATTAGGCTTCTCTGATTTATATCGGTGAAGAAGGTGATTTGGTCTACTGAATCCGTCTGTTTGGTTCCTTGATCCGATGTCGTTGTTCCGACGATTCTTCTACAAAACAACCTCCTCTGCATGTAGATCTCCGAGCGTGTCTATGGTATTATACTACTACTCTCTGTTTCGTTTGAACTCTGAACCACAAGACGTTTTCAAAATCAAGTGAAAATTACAGGGGTTTCTTGCGAAATTTGCACTCTTTTTAATCGATTTAAGTAATATTTTGGTGTTGGTATTGATAATCAACTCCATTGTTATATTTGGAACCAAAAACTTACCTTTGCACTTTCGATTATGTTTTCAGTTTTTGGATAAAAGGGCTTAATTTGTAGTGATACACAGTTGGTAAAAGTTTGAAGATTTTTATATCCATTCTAATGTAGTTGCCACCAGGTTTTATTAATTTGCAAATGCTTCCATGGCCGATATTATGATAACACTGATATGGTACTTCATTACTACTTCTAAATTTGAAAATTGACCTTAATACAAAGAACTTTCAAGGCATTCCAAAGCTTTCAAACCGGTTCGACCAATACGGTTTGTCTAAAAAACAGATTTCTTCCAACAAATGAGGATTGGTTTGCTGGATCTGTAATTCTTTAAGTCTTATAGTAATAGTTTATTTCACCCTTTTGAATGTAGGAAATGATAAAAGAGAATAATATTTTCTCAGACTTGAAAGCAGAGAGATATTAAATGCGAGAAAAAGACAAGGAGGAAGAAGAATCAGAGAGAGACGAAAAAAGTAAATAATCTTCTTCTTTCTTTTTTTCTCTTTTGCTCTTTTGCTTGGCGTTTTCTTTTCTTTTTTTGTTTTTCTTCTCTCTCACACAGCACAGGTCTCCTCAACTCCCATGTTTCGCTTCTTCTGAAAGTTTTCTGAGAAAATTCTCCATTTTCCCTGCAAATCCAATCTCTTTCTTGTCCAAAGATAATGGCCCAGCAGATCTCGGATACGCACTTGTTGCTTCTTCCAAAATTGACATTAAAACATTAAAGAGAAAAAGATAAATATTGAGATCCCTGTTCTTTTGGGGGTGTATCCCACTTTCCTTTTTTTTTTTTCTTTTGCATTTTCCCGAGAAAATAAAAAGAAGCTTTCTTTTCTTTTCTTTCTTTCTTCTCTGTTTTCTCAGCATTTTCCTCAAGTAAAGAAATAAGCTTTGAGCTGAAAAATCTCACAAAACTCCTTTCTCCCGTTTAGAAAAGACTCTTCTTTTGGCCTTTTTCCGAAAGGTAGATCCTTTCTCTCTTCTTGTTTCTTGTCACTTTACTGATTTATAAGGTTTCTGGGTTTCTTCTTCTGCAGATTTTTAAGTTCCCTTTATAATCTGTGTTTTTTTTCCTTCATTACTATGTTCTCCTAGTATCTAACTTTAAAGTTTCATCTTTTGCTTCCTTCTTAGGTAGCTCGTTGATGTTAAGTTAACAATGGCGTGTTTTATTCGTTCCTTACTGCTTTAGAAAGCTTAGTTTTTCTTTGACTTTACCTTCAACCACTTATAATGTTTCTGCCAAAAAAAAAAAAATATATTGCTAATAGTCTTTGAGATCTTATCTACAACCTCATCTTCCACTTTTGCAAGTATAGAGAAGAATGAAAAAGCAGATTTGATGATTCCTTGTGGGTTTTGCTTTCTTTTTTCCTTTTAATGGATTTTATTGGTTCATGCAAGTTAATAAAATTGTTTCATTTTTCTTTCTTGGTACAGTAACATTGCTCAAGAGTGTGAAGTGAATGAAAATGCAGCAGAACAGCTTATTCCCGGGGTGCAATTTCTCAAACCGTGACATTACGGATACGAGAAGTGGTTGGAGTTTGTGTCCTGTACAGGATACTGATGCGGTCTTAACCAATAGATACGGCGGCAATTTGAATGTCGATGATACATTCTCTTTATTCTGTAGTGATCTTTACCTTAGCCAAGTGAAAGGAGCGCTGAGGGACACCATGCTTGTACATGAATCTGTCTTTGAAAGTCAGGTGTGTTGTGTGTTCTTTTTAATGCCTTATCTTTGGTGTTTTGTGCTTCCTCCAAGTGAAAAGTTTGATCCTTTTTTTTTCATTTTAGATCAATGAGCTTCATCGTCTGTATCGGAGGCAGAAGGAACTGATGATGGAAATGGAGGGAACTCGACATCATAGGGCCTCGTTCTTAAATTCTGGTTTCCCTATCCCTAGATCACACTGGATGGGTTCGAGCATTTCTGCATATCAAACTAGGAACTTGTCTCATGAAGCAGACATTGCTTACCAGATGGAAGCTGAGCTTCTTGTTGAAAACAAGGTTGAGAAGTTTGAAAAGAAGGTCTTGGATCTGGAATTACCAGTTTTTGAGTATAATGATATGGATGAAGAAGTCCATGAAGCTCCAAACTTTTTGAAACAGCAATCTCTCCGAAGGATGTCTCTGGACTCGGGTCAGCAGTTCAGTAAGCTGCAACTTGATTTGAATGAACCGGCCAAGATCGAGGAACATTCAGATATTGTATTCAATCAGTTCCTGAGTCCACTTACATCAAATGAAATTGGAGAACAGTCCGATACAAAGAATGAGGGAGAAAGTTCGGTAAAAGGTTCCAATGGGACAAATGAAGCGCAAAGATCTGTTAAATGTCGAGAAGGTAAGAAAATGAAACTAAATGTTATGCATATTAGTTTCTTCTCAAGCATTTTGTCACACTTTCTTAATATATTGAAGGTTAACTGATCTGATACTTCTTTTGAGCAGAGTATGGAATTGACTTGAACATGTCTCCCCTTTCATCCGAAGAAGAAACAATTGTTGTTAATAAGTTTGAAACCGAGAAACATCAAGAGTCTTCTTCGGGTTTGGTTCATGGAAAACACAGCTCAGAGCAGCCGAGAGTGATTGTTCAAGCGCTACCATGTTCAACTAGCACTTTAGTTTTGGACAAACGATATAAGTTATTGATGAGAGGCTCAAGGTCAAGGAAGAAGGTAAAGCTTTTTCCAAGTAACAAAACTTTCAAAGGCTCAGATCATGACTCGCACTTGAGTGCTCAAGCCAGCTCAGAATCTCAAAGCAATCAAACAAGTATGGAGAAAGGGAGTTCAAGTTCTTTGTCTGAAGCAAAATCTGCAAAAAAGAGAACCAATCTAGGAAAGAAAAGGCGTTGTAAACCACAAATGAAATCAAGTAAGGGTCAAAAAGTAGTTGCCAAAAAGAGTGGAAGAATGAAACGGAAGAAGAGCAGAAAGATATCTCTTGTTAGAGAGGGTAATTATCAAGAAGTATCTGCAGCTGAGGCTATAGTACATATGTCTAGAAAGTCTAGTCAAGAAACCACTGATACTAGTACTTCCTTGGGCAGAAACCTTCTTTGGTTTGCGGAGATTTCTGCTTCGGTTGCTGAGGACTATGAAATCAGCTTTTTGGAGGCCATGAAATTGCAGCAGAGAGAGAAGAAGCTAGAGGAGCACAAGACACATAAGAAAGAAGCAGCAGTCGCCAACATTGTCCTTGGAAAGCAGAGGAGAAGCCGGGCCAGGCAGGGAAAGCAGAAATGCAAAGACGACCAGCACAATGCTAAGCTGAGTATAAGCACATTTTCAGAACGTGAAGCCAATGAGGACCAGCAGGTACTTGGAAAGCTAATTGAAGCTTCTGAATTAAAATGGCATTGCGGGTTCCTCAAGAACAAGCGCAAAAGCTCTCCTTCGAACCCACTAGATGCTTTCACTTTCTCGGGGGAAGAAAAAACGGGTGTCCATTGGGGAGCCTTAAAGAAGCGAAGACGAAGCTCAAGAATTCCTGCTGCTGATTTTACGCACATGATCATCAACCAAGTAGTATAGCAAAACTAAAGAAGTAATTACTATCCGTACCATAGTTTGCGCCATGTCCTTTTTTTGGAGATGAAGATGCTTTTTGTAACAAGTCTTATTCTAGAGATTAAGACTACATAGGAGAAATCAAACTTTAAGAATATCTGTTCATCAAAAGGCAATGAATGTGTTTTAGACTAGAGATGGTAGTACAGAACAAAGTTGAAAGCTTGTTGTATGAAAGATTCACAGGGCGCAATAACTTTCATGAACCATCATATTATCAGCTAAAGCTTTGGTTTTTTTTTCTCAAATCATATGGTTTCTGATTTTTGAGGAAAACGTCTATAACCAAATCTAAATTGATATCTTATTAAAATATAGAGATCTCCATTGACCATGGTTGAGAGAACTAGACTACATTGAATGAAACAAATGTATAAATGTATGGATATAAATATCAACCAAAAACATTGGCAGACCCAAACTAGATGACTGAAAGAAACAACAAACAAACAAACAAATGTATAAAATGTATGGATATAAACTCTTTGCTTTCTAACATCACAACAAATGAGTATTTCAAGGATTGAGGTTTGTAAAATGAGAGCTTTGAAGAGCTTCTTGTAAGAGTTCATGATCATCCCAAGAATCGCGGTAAGTCTCAAGATTCTCCTGCGAATTATTGAGAGCAGACAAGCATAGTAGCTTTCTCCATTCTTCCAAATGCGGATATCCAACATAATCCGCATACCTATCGCAATACTATAGCCAAAACAGTCAGAACATAACACAGAATTGTTCTTTAGGACATGAAATCAAGAGCTATAAAATATGTTATAAATTATGAACTCACCGTGAAATCAGCAATGTCGTGAGTGTTATGTTTAGGGATTCCAGCAAGATCTCTTGACCGGTAAAACTCTGTGACGGATTGTAACATTTGGTCAGAAGAAGGCAGAGATGACTTTCCAGACAAAACTTGAGCTATCCATATTGCTTGTGCTTCAAAGAATGGGAATCCTATTAACTGCAGAAAGTAAACCACCAAATCTTTTAAATTACAACTTAAGAGTAAAGAAGCTAATGATTTGTTAGTCACACTAAACCAAAAGATGAAAGATGAGACCTTTCTAGGGATACCGACAAAGGAGAGAGAAGGGGAGAGACAAGGAGGGAAAGTGTGTTCGAAGAGTGGCCCAACTCTATCATCATCAACTTCTATTCTTCCTTTACTCTCAAGAAATGGAAACTTGTACGAGTACCTGTTTTTTTTTTTTGGTCCCCCAACATTATTATTAGGATTGCTATTAAAGCAAACATACTTTGAGGAATTCAGAACAAATGACAAAGTTTTGACTATATTATTGAATATGATATCCCCAAGAACTAGGGGTAATGTATTGAGAAGACCAATGTATACTAAAAAAGATTTGTATCCCACTCAATCTGGCTTTATATTTGAGTCCCACATTTTGATAAGTACTCCAAGAACTAGGAGTATTGATATTTGATATGCTTAATAACAAGAAAGTTGCATCAATATGATTTTCTAGTATGGCTAATATCTAAGTTACGCAATATCATGCAGATCACAATGATCAACCATACCTTTTTAATTTTAATTTCTACTTTCCATCTTATTGATTAAAATTTTTTTACATAAAGCAATGCTTATGATGTCGATAAAGACCACATTACCCAACAAAGCCACACCACAATTAATAATTCTAACTTAACGTTAACTTTATTACGGTTAAATCACTATCAAAGGAACCATCATTATCTATTTGTCTTATCTAACGGAAACAAAACAAAAGGTAGTAATTAAAGATCTTTTGTTTATCCATCAACTATATATCTTACCCGGTGCAATATATAATTGTATCAGCGACGACCCAAGACCCATCCACAAATATGACTCTCCCATCATCCTCTAAAGATTCAATCTGTTAAAAACGAAAATCAAAGACTTGGAACTTTTAAATCCAAATTCATACACAAAAATATAACTTAAGATGACTAATATTAGGTGAACAAATAGGACAAAGAAAACTTTTATATGATAGTAAAGAGAACCTGCGGGTGAATAAGAAGGTTTTGGTGTTTGGAAATGACTTTGGAAAGGCCAGAAGATATATCAAGTGTCTTGGAACTCAAATGAACTTCCTTTGCCACTTCTACAAGCTCCATTGATATGTCTTGTCCACTCATTGAGTTCCCAACCACCACCACCACCTATCACCATCATCATGACCATCACTATCATTTATAACCAGCAGAATCATCACCAAAATTAAGGATATAGAGATATTCATTCACCTCATTACGAAATGGATCAGGCACCCTGTATACATGGCTATGGATTTGCTTCCTTTTCCAAGAATCCATTCCTATAGCCACCATATAACCATGAAAAGAAAATCAATAACCATATACATATATACATAAATAGCAAATGAAAAAATAAATGTCAACTAGAGAGATCAAGTAAAGTCAAATAATCAATAAATGTCAACTAGTAGATTTATAAGATGATGAAATGTTAAATAATAGGATTAGGTTAAATAATATCAACAAGAACAATTTAAACCAATAGGATTAGGTGTGTATATATACCTTTAATAGAGGGCAATCTAGGGTGGGAGTAATGACCAGTAGCAACAACAACAGCATCAAAGATCTCTTCCATAACCTTACCACTTAATGTGTCTTTACTTCTCACAATCCACCTCCTCACATCATCATCGTCTTCTTCTTCTTCTTCCCTTACAAACTCAACCCTAACATTAAACCTAATCATCTCTCTTAACCCAAAAGCTTCACAAAAGTCCTTAAGATACAACCAAAGCTCCTTATGCCCTGGAAACCTCCTCATGTCTCTCCCTTTCTTCGCCAAAAAGGGAAAGTCCGAATAACCCATGATCTCTCTCGGTGAGGTTAGCCTCAAGGAAGAGTAGATGCTGCTATGGACCTTAAGTTCACCATGAATGGAACCACTACTTCTTCCCAAGGGATCTTCTTCATCTACGTTAGGTTGATACAACCATTGCCCTCCAACGTCGCCGTTTTGCTCCATTACCACCACTTTGTGCCCTTCTTTTCTTAGCTCCCTTGCGGAGACTAGCCCCGCAGGTCCAGCTCCGATCACACATACCTTCTTTGATCGGCCTCTTGATGCTTCTGATGTTACCGAAACCATTTTTATTAGTTTTCAAAAGAAAGATGAATTGGAAATATGGCTTCTTGATTTGGTTTCTTTGTGTGGTCTCTCATCCGATGTTGGTTTTATAGTTGAAATTTTAAAGACTTTCTCACTACTACTACTCGATATGTCATGTTGCATTTCTCTTTATTTTTTATTTTTTTTTGCTGGTTGTATCATTATTACACTCTAATATTTTATATATTACTTTTATAATATATATGCAGGTTACATATATGAGAGAGAAGGCGTACATGACAAATTAGATTGAGTATTGGTAAGATTTTTTTAAAAAATGAAATAGTTTTTTATTTGTACAAGTGAAATGTAGTACACATTCACATTGTACAACAGTTAAATCCGGATGGTATCACGACAATGGTATAATATTCATGAAGTGTTTCGTACATTTGCAATATAATATATTTTGAATAAAACCACGATGTATTGTTATATATAGTTTGAGATAGTTATAGCTTTATTGGATTGTGCATGAAAACTATTAAAAAAAAAATCATCTATATAAATCAACTATATTAAAATTCAAGACTTAGGGTCTTAAGTACTCTTAATAGCAACACATGACTTTACTATCGAATCACAATCGGTAACATTTTCTTATGTAATATTTTTTTGAAACTTTGTACTTGTAATTACTTTCAAAAACACAATAAATCATTAGTAATTCCACTTTGGAAACCAAATTTTTTCTATAAAAAAAGAAAAATCATCAGTTTGAATTATAGTAAATGGGTCCCGAATTGATATTCAATCAAAAACTCTGACCGATCCATCCACCATATGACTATATTTGTTTGTAGGTCAAAGTTATATATTTCAACGTACGTGAAAGCTAATATAAATGTTTCAAAAACTTTATTTGTTTCTTTTGTTTTCAGCAAAAGAGATTCATAATTAATGTAAGAGAGTCATGATTTGCCTTAGGAAACAATTTTAATATTCGATATATCATTATTGCTTTGGTATTTGATTACGTAGTTGTATGCTAAAAATGGTAACTATAATTAGCTTTGGCAATCGTAGGAAGATACCTGTGTTCGTTCAACCTTCATGACAAAAGTGCCGACTAGAAAAATATCAAAGAAAGAGATAATAATTAAAGAAAGAAAAAAAAAGGTTAGTAAACCCTTTCCAAGGAAGTAAAAAGAAAAGGTGAAAAAAAGAAAGAAAACAGCCTTGAGACACAAAATAATGGCTATTGGCAAAGAAAACTCAGATCCTTGCTGTTAAAAGTTGTGCGCCTTATTAGGGTTTGTTACCAACCTACTCTATTTGTGTATCTTAATATATATATATATATATATCGATATTAATAGAAACAAATTATTTATACGTAATTGCTATGTTAAATAACAAAATTTACGAGCAAAACATATCTACAAAATTTTAAGATCCATATATATGATAGAACCTACCACAAATATAGGTATGTATGTGATTAAATTATATATATATATATATATATATATATATATATATATATATGCAAACATATTATAAAGTTATACATAACCAAATTTTACTGAAATTGGAGGAAGAAGAAGACTTGAGATATATAGGTCCCCTACATATTGGAAAGAGTAAGTCTTAAAGGCAAGGAAACATTACATCGGGTTCTCTTCTGATCCCATCCTCTCATGCATGAACACATCTAAAGCCTAAAGGAACCAAATACATATATATTATATAAAAGGATTTTTTTATTCATCTCATGAAAACCTAATGAGAAAAAAATGGAGATAAATTTTTCTTCATGCAACATATTGGGATTTAGTTTAAGGGATATGTGTAGGTGTTCGGATTTATTTATAAACTAAATTGTGTTTAAGGTCGCCAAAAAAAAAAAAAAAAAACAGAATATTAATATTAGGGTCAAGATCTTTTGCCAAAAATAATATAGAGTAGTACTTAATTATTATTTAATTTATATGTAATAAAACGATGATGATACGTAACGTAATATTAGCATCGGATCCACTCTTTCTTTCAGTATCTGAGATTTTCGCCCATTGGAACAAAATCATCCTTTGCTTCTTTATTACACAACACAACACAATTTTTATTCTATTTATTTAAGAAAAAAAAGATGTGCGAGTATTTTCAATAATTATCTTGTTTTTTTTCCATCCTTTTTTTTTATGTCGCTTTGTAGAGAAGTAATATCAACATGTACTTATTTTATAACTATATAGTTATATTCATTATAACAGATCCATATAAAAAAAATGAGTCTGACCACTTCGCTTTCTTGTCAAGAAACTGCCGAGAAAATAATCTTTCATTCCAAGCAAAACTGTGATTACAGACAGACAGGTACAAAACATACATACAGGACCCTTGCTTTGTCATTGTGAGGTCCATATATATATACTAACTGACAAGTCCAACAATTAGTTTTTTTATTTTTTTACGAAGCATGATTGGTTTTCTGATCTATGGAGTAAGAACTACCAGGAACTTCAACCATAAGCTCATCTTCCTCCTCATCGGTTACTGAATCTGTCTCCTGGAACCACACAGGACAACAAGTTTAATGCTTCAGCATGTACTGTAAAAGTACTCCCCATGTCATTTGAATATATGTCTCATCATAATCAATACCTTTGTGTAGTTGTCAGCCGAGAGATCTGTTTGCTTTGTTATGTTTCTTAGTTCTTTTAAAGTGTTTTTGAGTTGCTTTCTCGCTTCCGACCGTATCAGTTTACGTTCTGCGCATTGAGCTGCAGTCACATCGGCATGACAAGCCACACAAAGTGTCCTCATGTTCTCTAGCCGACACTCGCCTATCAATGATCCAAATTTCAAGATAACTTGTTCAATCAGTTGAAATCATAGATGAAATCATGTATTTGTGATATTGCTGCTGTGAATGATGTTTATTGAGTGGTCTAGTGTAAAAGATTGCGACTTACCTCCACCCTGGTACACTGGAATTATATGATCTGCATGCCATGCATTTCCCTCGGTTGGATCATTGACCAGGGTTTCAAGCCTTTGACATTAGAGGTGAACAATTAAGAGCTTGAAATTTCAAATATATAAAAAGCTGTATGTTTATAATGCAGTGGTTAACTTCTTATTTGATATTCAAAGAGAAATGCGAGCAAAAAGTTGGGGATTGAAAGCTCACAAGTTCTTCCGGGCAAACAATTCTGGAGAAACTTCGTTTACGTATTTACGGCGTTTTTCCAGTGGTAGAGGCCTTAGCCGTCTGACAAGTTGGTGGCAGTCTAATTTGCAATTTGTGCATATTCCATGTTCTATCTGAAAAAGTTCCTGAGATTAAAAAATAAAAACCTTAGACCGCTTAGTGATGCATTAAAGGTATAAGAGATATGAAACTTTGCTAATAAAAACTCATATGCATTAGATAATGAAAGAATGACCAAGAAAAACCTGACGAATGTATCTGCCGCTTGTTCTTATCCGGTAATCTTCATAGCATGCAAGATCACAGAAAAGATCCTCAAAATACTCAGGCTCTTTGGCGTTGTTTCCCCTAGAATAAAAAAAAAAAAAGAATAATTTGAAGTTAATTAAGAAACAGTGACCAAAAATTATCAATCAGTAAGTACACCATGTTTTCACTCACTTGCAGGGCTTTTGACAGAGTTTACAGAGTGGTTCATTGCTCATACTCCAAGCTTGGGTGTATTCTTTTTCCTTTCTTTGGTGACCACTTCGAAGGTTGACCTTTTTCCACACTGCATTTGCAGGTAAAGGAATACTGATCTGAGAAAAGGGTGTGTTTCTTCTTTTGCTCCCTCCCCTTAGCAATCCCTGATGCAGAAAACTCTTAATAATAATTTTGGAATCATATATTCGGGAAAACTTTGTAGGTAGAAGATATACCTCACTGTTGTGGCTACCACTTTCACTCAAGTAGCTTAACTCCAATGACAAAGGTAGTTGCAAAGGCTTGCCAAGTAGTTTCCGCTTTTCGATTGGCCGTAATGATTTCCACTCTTTCATAAATTCTAATATAGCAAGTACATGATGTGGGTCATCCGTACTGGATTCAGGAGTTTTTTCTTTACCGATACACAGACTTGCATTGCTTGCTTCAATGTCCTCTGGTCGGAAGCTCTGGAAATGAGGCCTTGGTCGTGGATCTTTCCCAGGAATGCAAGAATATAAATGAATTCTTCCAGTGTTTGGGCTCACCTGAAAGAATTTAATATCAGATTCAAATGCGTGTAGCTCCAAAAAACTAAAGATAATTATGTTTGAAAAACTTTCACAATAGAAGTAAGAATCAGCTTGCAACTTAGATCCACTAAACTTAGAAACTGACCTAAGATTACAAAGTATGCAGTGGATTCACCAAATTTGGCCTCCTTGACATGATTATATATTTCATGACCACCAAGGCAACAAGAATAACGGACAAAATAAGAAGAGCTAATGCAGACTTTAGACTTTACCTCAAATCGCAGAGAATCTACGAGTGGAAAAATTGAATTGGAATCATTTCCATTCACAAGCCCATGATCAGCAATAAGCTGCATCATAAAAATTTCATTAACATTTTAGAACATGTTAGCGAAGAAAAATAGACCTTTCCTATGATTTAAGTACATACATTTTTAGGCTGAAAATTTTCTTGGTTTTCCTGGTCTAACATAGGAGAAGAAATGGTGCCAGAAGACCTCATTTCAGAGCTGGAACCATTTTCAACAAAAGGAAAAACTTCTAATATATCCAAATCAGAAATCATGTCGTCCTGCTAGGCCAAAAACAAAAAAAAAAAAGCATTCAGCCAAAACGAGTGAACATCTGAGTTCCATAATCAAGCAGACATTTGGCTTGTATAATTGATGGTATATTTCAAATAAATTCCGAGGTCACAGAGGTCCAATTTGTTTGATCAATGCAAGTCAAGAGATAAACCTTAAGATCAATAGTATTTGATTCATCTGTTCCAGGTCCCAAATCGTCACAGCTTTCAACAATCTTATCAGCTACTACAGTACAAGCTTTTGATGGTTCCCCTTCAAGAACATCTATTTCACTGCTTTCTTCAGCAGGCTTGAAAATATATGCTCTTTCAATCTGCCCAGACATAAATTTTTATCTTGTCATATGAATAAAATTGACCCTATGACATATGAATAAACCTCTATGTGTTGTTAACATCAAAAGGAAGGACAGCAGTTTACTGAGAATTGAGAAAAAGAGCAGAGATTTTGGGAGGTACTTCAATTTCGGTCTTCCCATCATATTTTCCATCAGTAGTAGATGATATACGGTGCAACTTCTTGTTCAGATTTTGCCAAGTTAACTCGTCCATAGTATCCTGTTACATCAACAGTAGCTATTTAAGTATAATGGATAAGACAAACTTTAAGTGACTAATATCATAGCAGCAAACGGGGTTACCTTTGCGCAGATGATGTAAACATTGACTGCACTTGTTTGACCTCGCCTATGTGCTCTATCCTCAGCCTTCAAAATGCAATCAATTGATTATGCATCTAGCAGCCTTACCACAGTTTGCAGAATAGGTTTAGGAACGAGAACAAAGAGTTAAGAGTACAAAAAGAGCAGAACTCGAAATATACCTGAAGCAACAGTGACGGTGTTTTAGGCAACTCAACAAACACAACATTTTGTGCTGCTGAAAAATCAAGTCCAACTCCTCCAGCTTCTACGCCAATTATTGCCACTTTTACCTGGAGGGAGGGAGGCCATAGCATAGGTAAAATACCACACATCCCAGCAAGCACAATCAAGTCAAGAGTAAATAGACATATAGGACATATTGTGCATACCTCACTAGAAAACTGAAATGACTGTACAGCCAATTGTCTATCTCTTGGCAATGTCATCCCATCAATGCGGACGAAACCAATCCCTTTATCACATATAAATTCCTGAAAAGCAATAGTCACAAGTAAAATTTCAACAGAAACTGAAACTACTTCCTCATAATATGTTTAAAGGAGCTGCATTGTTATAATTACAAGTTTAACTAGCAGGCAGATATACAGTTTTGAATATTTTAATGAATTAATGATGACATTAAAGCATACTAACCTGAATTCCATCCAGAACCTTGTGGTGATGTGCAAAAATGACCATTTTAGTTGAACTTGTGTATCCATCAATTTCTTCTGGGGTATAATCCAATCCTGATAGAAGTGGATGCAGGGATAACCATTCACGAAAGGCAGAAAGCTTTGCAATGCCAAGTTGTTGATACGAAAGTTTCCCACATAGTTGATTCTCTTTGTCAGCTAAAGCACAACAAAAGGAAAAATGAGAAAGAGTGCAAATATATGCAGAATTATCTCCTTGACCCCTATGGAAAGAAAATAGTCAATACATACTCTCAGGGACATCAAATTTCTCTGCGTTTACATGTCCAGCTTCATTTGATCCACGAGAATTTTGATCTATATGGACCACAGTGATTAACTAAATCAAAATGTCTTAAAACTGATAATAAAAAAACAATTCAACATCATAATTAGGTTGGTATAAAACATGTCACATACCTTTAGGTTCATGTGAGGTCTCTGTGGTTTCTGCTATAGCGCCACCTTTTTGATTAGCCTCCCTGACAACAGCTATTGCTAAAGCTATATCAGACTTCTTTAGCAGTATGGTTACGATTTGCCTACGTTTTGGGGGTAACTGTGTTAACACATGCTGCTTCAATCGTCTTATCTGTAACAAACAAAAAGGGATTTCACATCAGATAGTTCTCCACCACCTCATAACACAATACATGAAACTTAAATTGGCCTAACATATCAGTGATATCATTGCCAAAAATAAACTGATAGTTAACTGAACTGTAATGTTGGAACATAGAAATGTTTTCATCCAAAATTTCAAACTAAAATTGTCTTCATAATTATCTAGAAAACTAGAAATACTATAAGATGTAACATAAACATTTAAAAGGTATCAGACACACTTGGTACTATCTGAACCATTAATGCCAAATTTAAATAGAAGAACAAGGATTTACCATCACTGTTTGGTTTAGTAGTATGTTTAATTCCAGTAAGCGAGTACCCTTTGAAAAATCCTGAATCGTCGAACCAAAAAATTTATTACCATCTCGCAACATTAACAAATAAAAGACAAGGGAACCACAGTTCATATGAGTAAGGAAGCAACTGAAAAGAAATAAAATGAAGTATGATCGCAACATCCTCTATGGGGAACCACTTATCATGCAATATGAGTATTCTGCACATATAATATAGAATCGTGATCGCACAACAGGCTATCACAAGTCCATAATTACCTGGAAAATTTTCCCTTGCATCCCTCTGACAATCCCAACTTCACAATAGGTTTTCGCAAACTCATACTTGTCCTTTCCCAGCAGACCAGGCCTGGTGACAGAATCAGTGTTAGAAAAGGGATGTAGTGCAAATCCAAAAGATTATGTCAAAGTTTATAAATGACTTGCCATAGCATATTTATCTGATGGAAGATGTCGAAGGGCCTGTGGTCACCTAGGAAACAAATTTAAGGATAAATTACAAATTCGAAGTAAAAAGAAGATATTGATCTGACACAGAGTCAAATTTCCACAACCTCGATAAAGAAGGAGTTCCTGATAACAGTACTATATGCTTAACCTTTTCAGCAACATCAAGGACCGTCTTTATCTGCAAAGCATAACCGAAAGTGTTATGAACGCCACTCAGATATAAGGATTTTCATTGAAGTTTAGAGAAAGTGTCACTGATCATCGCAATGTTAGTTAAAGGTAACCAAAAGCAACTAGGAAATCATAGGAGAAAAAGGACACAGGAAGGCATGCTTATAAATCACATTAATGATGAACACAAGGTCTTAGATACCTCAGGTGTATCTGACTTCTTTTTCGAACATCGTAGATGATGAGATTCATCTACTATTAAGAGGGCCCATTCTCGCTCAAGCATGGTCGTCCGGAGATGCTGAAGCATCTTGTATGAGATAACCACAACTTTTGGCCATCTTGGTAAGTAGGCAGGATTATTTTGGTGACCGAAAACTGAAACCAAAAAGGTTCATCAAACACAACTCGATTCGACAAGAAGCCAATTAACACAACTCTAAAAACTGAGTTAAGCTTTCTTTTTAGTGCTCCAGTGGAGAAAAATAAAATTAGTGACAGAGATTGCTATATTGTAGTTCAGTAGAGACTTTTACCGAGATGTATGTCACAAGGCAAACAAAATGGTAACCAGCGTTCCAATTCTTCTGCCCATGAGTAACGCAAAACAGCTGGACAGACAACAAGTATGGAACCCTCACTTATCAAGCAACCAGCAATGGCAATGGCCTGACACAAGATTAATCACTCAGATTAACCACTTTACCAAACTAGTGAAAACTTTAAAACTTCTTCAGAATACCAAATATATTACCTGAAGTGTCTTGCCAAGCCCCATTTCATCTGCTATAAGACACCTGCCACCTCTGCGCAAACCAAATCTTAGACCATCAAGTTGGAAAGGCAAAAGGGCATTCACCAATTTACTTGGCAGGGTTTCAATCAGTTCTTCAACCTTCTCCTCCGTAAAATGTTCAGGTATACAAGGTTGCCATTTCCCAGAAAAGGATGACTGGGAAAGTTTCTCAACAACAGCCAAAGTTTTCCAAGGTATATATTCAACTTCAACGCTCTTAGACCTTTTAAGACATCCAGAGACCATACTGTAGTCTCTGATCTTATAAATCCCAGCTTTTCCTCCATCTTCATTTTGAGTGTAGTGTGAAGGAATCGCCTAAAAGTATAAAACCAATTAGAAAACAATAAGAACACAGCACTCATCTTCAAGTAAATATCAAAAACCCTAAAAATCGAAGACTCAAAAAAATCCCCTTCTTAAAACTTTCTCTTCTACTTTTAGTCACCCTTTAACAAAATAAAAGCTTTGCGAAGAACTTACACTAGATAGAATCTCTCTCAATTGACGAAGGCACTCTTTCTCTTCAGGGCATCGAAACCCTTGCAATTGAAGCGGCGTCACCGAAAACGAATCAGGAGAACAGATCTCAAGCCTGACCCGGAACTTTTCCTGAACACTTGCACTCAATCCTGATTCTGATTCGTAACTCCGATTCCGTTCTTGAAATCTGACATCGTTACCAACATCGAGCTTTCGACATTTAGCTAACCTGAAATCTTGTTGTCGCTGTGAGTTTCCTGAAGAATCAAACGAAGGCTCACGTTTCTCCCCAAACAACACTAATCGATTCGCTTCTTCTCTTCGCCTTTGCTCTTCTGAAACCTCCATTGATTGAATCTGAGAGTGGAGTTGTGTCCTCTTGTGTCTGTGTCAAGTGAAGAGAAGGCGTTTGAAATTTGAAACGTAAAGACTAAAGAGCATTGAAACAAGAGATGAGCGGGTACGAAGAAATCACACGTGTCGACTCCACACGTGTAAATTAGATTTAAACCCGGTTTGGTACAACAACAGAAAAAAACCAATCAAACCGGATTCCAATATTACTACAGATGTTCCACAGTAGACAAATTTTGAACTCAAGTCATCCACAATCTATTTTAAGAAACAGGTATTGGAAAATATATGATTTCTTTAAAAATTTTACATCACAAGAAAGATTCATGAACAACGTTTCTGTATCACAAATTCACAACTTCTCTGTTTTTTTAACTCAAATATTGTATTTTAAAGCTCAAAGACTAGCCTTCAACAGCTTGTGAAGATGTGGGTTTGCTCTGAGTCTTCTTCTTCTGAGATGCTCTGTCGTTATCTTGAAGTGAGATTACAGTTTCAAAAGCACCGACCAGTGCTTTAACCTTACTCTTCCTCACTTCTTCAAGCTTATTCACAGTCTCTTCAATCACATTATTGAAAAGAGTCTGCAACTTCTTCTTCACTTCCACTTTTCTATGCCTCAATACAACCTTCTCTCTTTTACCTTCGCCATTAATCTTCCCAATACCTTCTCTTTTATCTTTCATGTTCTTCTTCTTCTTGTTTACATCACTTCTGAGTTTTGGTTCTTGAACAATTCTCTTTTTGAATCTGATCGATGTCGCAGTGGAATCATCTGGTTTTGATTCAAGAATTTTCCCTTTCTTGAAACTTGTCAGCTGCTTCGTTGCAGGAGGAGGAGGAGTAACCTTTAAACCAATCCTCTTCGGCCTAATAATCTTGCTTTCGGTCGTCGGATTAGTAACAAGATTTGCAGAACCAGTTTCTTTCTTCACAGACAATCCAGTCTTGGACCTGGAAGTAGTCTGCCTTGTTGGCTTAGGATCTGATTTCGTAACCGGTGATTTTTTAACCTCCTCCGAGGATGGGGACAAAGACGGTGATAGGCTAAGACTTTTCTTTTCGGTGCTTCTTAAGATTTTCTTCTCAGCAGATTGCTGAATCTCACTCTTAAAACTTGTGATGCTCTTCTTCTTCTTCTCAATACTTGATTCAACAACATACAATGTCTTCTCCACTGCATCATCAACTCTAACTGGTTCATCAATTTTCGTCTTCTCTTTGTTCTTCAGATTCTTCGAAAGATCCTCTTTAGAACTCTTGATCTCACTTATCCTTGAAACCTTCTTAACATCAGGAATTGTCTTCTTCATTACATCATCACATCTAACTGGTTCAGCAGTCTTCGTCTTTTCTTTATTCTTCAGATTCTTCAAAAGATTTTCTTTAGAACTCTTGATCTCGCCAATTCTTGAAACTTTCTTAGCATCAAGATTTGTCTTCTCCATTAAATCATCACATCTATCCGGTTTATCAATCTCTGTCTTCTCCAATGAATCATCACATCTATCCTGTTTATCAATCTCTGTCTTCTCTTTGTTCTTCAAGTTCTTCGAAAGATCCACTTTAGAACTCTTGTTGTCGCTGATCTTTGAAACCTTCTTAGCATCAAGATTAGTCTTCTTGACCATTCTTACAACAGCTGAAACATTTGGACTAGTACTCTTGGTTTCACTCCTTTTAACGTGAAGACCATCACAAGATTTGACAACCTCATCACTAGCAGCTTCTTTCTTTGCAACCCGCAATGGTGACTTGTCCGATTTAAAAACATTTCCCAACGACTTCCTCAAAGGCTCACCTTTCCCCAAATCTCCACTTTCAACATTCTTTTTCTGAACCAACTTCCATGGCTTGACCAAATCCTCCTCACGCCTCTTCCCATGCTTACAAAGATCATGAGTCGAACTCGTCTGGTTCCCACGGTAACGGGTTTGAATCTGAGGTTTGCCTGCTCGTTTATCCAATGCTCCAGTCGAGCACCGTCTCAAATTCACGTGATTGGTCTCTGCAGCTGGAAGCAGAACATCATCTCCTTGGACTTCCTCGTCCATAAGAGGGATAGTTTCCACAGAGATCTCCAAGGGGTTTGCATCATCCAAACAACACTTGTCATCAACTTGTGAAATATTCTCCTCAGACATTGCAACTTATTACAACAACTGCAGAAAACACAAAGATGTACAGATTCATCAAAATCTCCGAAATTTTGAGAAACTTCAGAATCATTTAAACAAGACACATATATTGATTTGATCAGTGTATATCGATCCTAGTTTCTGTGATTTGGAACCACGTTGAAAACGTAATAGAAAATGAAAAGTCTACCAAAAATTGAATCTTTGGTTCCACCATCAATAAATAAGCAATCACATCAAACACCCAACAACAACAAAAAATCGAAATTTAATCATGACTCAGTTCAATATCTAAACCGATGAACACAAACAGAACAAAAAAAAGAGGCAGATTTGGTTTATGATCTCAAAGTTCTGATCAAGAACGGAGTAGTAACAGTAGAGTAACACAGTTTCAAAGAATATTACAACGAAGAAGAAGTCAACTGTAATGAAAAATGTGAGATACAAAATGAAAAGATGATACCTTTAAGATCACCCACCTCTTTGAAAACTGAAGAGTGATTAGAGATTTTCAGAAGAAAAGGAAAGAAAAAAAAAAAAACAAGACAGATAGAAAGTTAGATTTGATATTTAGAAGAAGGAGACGAAAAAATGAGGTCAACAAATCTTTAATTTAGGGAAAGAGAGGGAAGATGAGAATCTTTTGACATCCCTTTTTTTTTATTTGTTTTTCTTTTTCTAAAAGTTTCAGTTTTGGAAAAATATTATTAATATAGACGACAAATAAGATTTATGTAAATGAATCAAAGTGAATAACAACAACACATTAATTAATCAGTCATACATGTTTAAAGATTTATAAGTATACGAATGAATTGAACTCAAAAAGTATTATTATGGTAACAAAACAATCTCTAAGTTATCGTATAAATCTCATAGTAGTCCCATACATATAATAAGGTATAAGTTTAAATATTAAAAGCAAAAATAGGTTTTGAGGGAGGGAGGGATCGGAGAAGGTCTTTTTGTATTTTTCTAAGGGAATGATGCTTTCCGCGATGGACCGACTTTGGATTCTTTTGATTTTATATATTTATTCATATTGAACCAGAAAAAAGATAAGATCTAGATTGCTGAAGTTGCTCACTCCCAAAAAAAGAACAGAGATGCTCTAAAATTATTTCTAATAATTCGTGCCAATAATTTTTATATACAATCCAAATAACACTACTTTTATGTGTGAGTAAAGTACTAAAGTGTATACACCTAAATTAAACCACACTGAAAAATGAGGATTATTTGATGGGAGTTTCGGAAAAAAAAAAAAATTAGCATGTTACAATGAAAATTCAGATGGCCGTAAGAAATTATTTCGATCAAATGTAAAACCAAATTATAATAATGTGCTTATGCCAAGCCCTATCAAAAAAACAAAGACCATCAGTCGACTCGATCATTCAAAACTAATTATCCAAGATGCGTTTTTCAAAAGCCCAATTACGAGAAAGCTTAGGCCTTATATGACCAAAGGCCCAAACTTTTAATTTCCAGTTGCTGATTCTAGAGAGAGAAAAAAAGAAATTGACAAAAAAAATGTATATTATGTGGTCATCCTAAATAGAAAAGTAGCTTACCAAACAATTCCCCAAAAGACTTTTTCTATATTGCGTGGCCCGTAAATTAAAAAAATGGTTAGAGAATATTAGCAAAACTTGGATAATAACATTGAGAAATACTTTAGATATATAATAAGTAGGTTGGTCAAAATAACAACTGATAACCACTAAAAATAAAATGTCTTTAAAACCATTAAATAAGAAACAAAACAATATGGTGACCAAAAAAAAAAAAAAAAAAATAAGAAACAAAACAGTATAGCAATTTGAAACTTGAAAAGTGACAAATCTCATTTTACAATCTCTTAAATATGAGAGTGAGTAAAGGTTTAAAGGGATAGATATGTTATACAGCTGGTTGATTCTGATAAAAGCATGACACATGGCAAATGATACTGACTCAAACAAAATACATGTCTTGGAGTGACAAACATATGCACCGACTCGAACCACCTCCCCCCTAGCTTCCACCAGTTGTTACCATTCCTTTACCAAATTCTTCTTTCTTTCTTTCTTTCTGACACCACTTGTTTTTTCTTTCTTTGCGATCTATCCTTTTTTTTTTTTTTTTTAATTGTGTTATTTTTCTAATCTGGATTTTCCCTTTTTAGTTATTTTAGTAGCAAACAAATAGTAAATATTCTCTTTAAGATCTACTCCTGTTTATGTAATGTTCCCTAGATTTAAGATATTTATTTGGTTTATACGCAACTTGTGCTTGGAATTTTTTCTAAAGTAGAATAGTTGAAAGTGACTTTCTTTTTTGTAGATTTTTGAATTTGTATTTGAAAAGTCACGAGATGAAACCAAAACAACATACACTTTAATGACTTGGAAGTTTTCCAGATTGCCTAATACTGTCGTAGTTAATAAGTTTTATTGGTTTTGAATTGTGAATGTACAAATAGTTTTATAAATAAAAACTCGATTAGTAAGTAAAAAAGAGGGGAAAAGTAAAAAGCAAAAAAGGCAAAAGAATAGCAACAGATTTGTTTTTATTTTAATTAAATATATTTGTCCACCAAATTCGATCTTACTTGTTTGCGAAGAGATGCTTAAACTCGTTTTGTATTCTGTTGTTAACCAACATCAATTCTAACGAGAGAAAAAAAAATAAGTTAAAGTGGTAGAAAGCTCATGTTTCAAGAGAGAAGGAGGTTTAAGACTCATCAAGTTGCACCAAACTCCATCATCATAAATATATATATATATATATATTACCAAATAACCAAAACACAAAATTTTGGAAAGAAGAATATTAATTAGTATATCGAGCAAGTGAAATTTAGGGAAAGCCGACAAACTAAGATCACCTACCCCATCAGATTGTTCTCATGTAAAGTGTGTATCATCTAAGGCTCATTGGCTCAACAACAATCACATAATCAACTCTATATCCAAAGTCCAGATTCTTACAGCTGCCCTTTTTTTTTGCTTCAGAGTCAGATTTTCTCCATTGAAGCTGGATTCTCAGGTCAGTTCTTCGCTTCTTTTTATCTCTATCTGATGATCCCGTTTTAGCTTTTTTTTTTTCACTTTTAGTTCCCAGTCCCAGAGTTTTTGAGTTTCGAGTTTCGATCTCCGACAATTACTTTTATGTTTATGAGTTGATTTTTAATCCATATATATATTAATTAAGAACTGTAAAGAGAGATTTTTTCATTATCATTACTTGAGAAATTTTGAATCGGTTGTCATCATCGTCATCCTTCTTTTGACTCCTGTCCAATTTTCTTTTCCATTTTTTAATTTTTCATCCTGGTCGGACATTAAACCCGATGCTCATCTATTGGTTATGAGCATGTGTCAATGACTAATTAATTACTTTATTAATTATTATTAAGTTTAAGTAGATAAGCTAATTGAATTGTAAAACCTATATTACTCTTTTTTTTTCATGTTATAAACCTTTTCCAGACGCAAGCCTTTCTCTGTAATCACTTCCTTGTTCTGGAAATTTCAGAGGTTAGCCTTTTTCCATGTTGTCAGCAAAAAAAAGGTTCTTTTTTTTTCCTTCCTTCTTCTTGAATGGGTTAATTTAGTACTTTACACATAACTCTCTGGTTATTATCATATAGATAAAATACATAATAAAGTTTATTCCTTTCTCTATAATTTTTTCACATGCAAGCCTCTCTCTGTTGTGATCACTTGCTTGTTTTCTGACAATTGCAGAGTGTTAAGTTCTGTTTTTTATATTTCTAATGTTTTTAGTCTTTCCTTCTTCTTGGTTTGGCTTATTAGAAAAGTTCAGTTTTTTTTTTTTACAGGAGGAAAGCTAGAAACTAAAGTTGAGAGCTTTGGATGGTGAAGCTAAAAAACAATACAATGGCCTTCAGAGTTTGTTTATTTTTCATCTTGAGTTGTCTTCTTCTAGTTCCAGAGACAACCATGGCTCAAGAAATGAAGCGTGTATCGATCGTTGTTGAAGGAGCTCGTCGAGTCTCTGAGACCGACGAGAACTTTGTCTGTGCGACATTGGACTGGTGGCCACATGACAAGTGCAACTATGAACAATGTCCTTGGGGATACTCTTCAGTTATCAACATGGTAATAGCAAAATTAGAGAAAAGGATTCACCTTTCGGTCTTTAATTACTATTAGTCTCTTCATAATGTCTGCAGTTGCAATTGAAATTTTCTTATTTTTCTGAATGTTTTACAGGACTTAACTCGACCCCTTCTTTCTAAAGCTATTAAAGGTTTGTACCTCATGGACCAAAAATGTTAATGCCTTTGCTTTGTGTGTTGTTGATTTCTGAAACTTCCAGGGATTTTGGTATTTGTATTTGTTTAGCTTTCAAGCCGTTGAGGATAAGAATTGGCGGTTCACTGCAAGATCAAGTTACTTACGACGTAGGAAATCTCAAAACTCCTTGCCGTCCATTCGGGAAAATGAACAGCGGTTTGTTTGGGTTCTCTAAAGGATGCTTGCATATGAAGCGATGGGACGAGCTCAACAGTTTCCTAACTGCAACCGGGTAAGCCTTTGGTTTTGGTCTAGTTTCATTAAGGTTCACATTCTTCTCTTTAGAAGAATCTTGAGTTAGTTGTGTTTTTCTTCTTTCTGTTGCGTAGAGCTGTAGTGACTTTTGGTTTAAACGCTTTGCGTGGGAGGCACAAACTGCGCGGAAAGGCGTGGGGTGGGGCGTGGGATCACGTTAACACTCAAGATTTCATAAACTACACAGTCTCAAAGGGTTACGCTATTGATTCTTGGGAATTCGGTAACAATTAAACTTTTGAAGTGTCGCCTTCTTTTACTCAGTTTTTTTTTTCTCAGCTTTCCTTGTACTCGGTTTAGGAAACGAGCTCGCGGGAAGTGGGGTTGGTGCGAGTGTGAGCGCAGAACTTTACGGGAAAGACATGATTGTACTTAAAGATGTAATCAACAAAGTTTACAAAGATTCCCGGTTAACCAAGCCTAAACTTGTGGCTCCTGGAGGATTCTATGAAAAACAATGGTACACCAAACTTCTTCAAATCTCTGGTCCCGGTGTTATTGACGTTGTGACTCATCATATGTACAATCTTGGTTCAGGTATGGTTTGATAGAAGATAAATGAAATCAACTCAAAGCCATTGCTTCAAAATCTATTACTGTGTGTAGATAGTTTTCTGAGGATTTCTCTGCCTTCTCTGTTTGAATCTTTCAGGAAATGATCCTGCGCTGGTGAAGAAGATAATGGATCCGAGTTTCTTAAGTAAGGTATCTGAAACATTCAAGGACGTGAACCAGACAATTCAAGAACATGGACCGTGGGCTTCTCCTTGGGTTGGAGAATCTGGTGGAGCTTACAATAGTGGTGGCCGTCATGTTTCAGATACATTCATAGATAGCTTCTGGTAAAACAACCGATTCTTGATTTTTTCCCCTGGCTTTCCTATTACCCCAAGAATGAACTAAAAGAAGCTTCTTTGGATCTAATGTTCATTAAGGTATCTAGATCAGCTTGGAATGTCGTCAAGACTCAACACTAAAGTTTACTGCAGACAGACTCTGGTTGGAGGGTTTTACGGCTTGCTCGAAAAAGGAACGTTTGTTCCAAATCCGGATTACTATAGGTGAGAGTCCCTAACCAAATCCGGCCTCTTAAGTTTTAGGTTATGGTTGATTTGATCATGAAGTTTTATCTGATTTTTTTTGTGTGAATTTTTATTTATTGATTGGGACAGTGCACTGCTTTGGCATCGTTTAATGGGCAAAGGGGTCCTTGCGGTTCATACAGATGGACCACCGCAGCTACGGGTTTATGCACATTGTTCAAAAGGAAGAGTGAGTTGCTCATTTCATCTTTTAAATCTCGGTTTCCGAATGTTAGTTTTTGGTTATAATTTGCTTCAAATGCTTTGGTTTTTTTCTTGGTTATAGGCGGGTGTCACATTGCTTCTGATAAATCTAAGCAATCAATCAGATTTTACAGTTAGTGTCAGCAATGGCATAAATGTGGTTTTGAACGCGGAACCAAAGAAGAAGAAGTCATTGTTAGATACTTTGAAAAAACCATTTTCTTGGATTGGAAGCAAAGCTTCTGATGGGTATTTAAACAGAGAAGAGTATCATCTGACACCAGAAAACCGTGAGTTGCGGAGTAAAACAATGATGTTGAATGGTAAACCGTTAAAACCGACAGCAACAGGAGATATCCCGAGCCTTGAACCGGTCATCCGTGGTGTGAACTCTCCGATTAACGTCTTGCCGTTGTCGATGGCGTTCATTGTGTTGCCTAATTTTGATGCTTCTGCTTGTTCATGAAATGAATGGCTCTTTCTCTCTTTTTACTTATTGAGAAAAAAAAAAGTATTAAAAAGAAAAGTAAAAGATGTAATTCTTTTGGTAATTGTATCTATTGATGGTAATAAATGGTACAAATTTCTATTTCAAATATATTCAACTGTTTCAAGGACCTACCGTGTAGGATCATTGAAATAGGATCATTGAAATCAAAGGCAAATCAAGAAGGGGGAACACCAATAGTCTCCACTTTTCAAGCTTTAACCGCATTCATATAAAGATGCAAGTAACGATCAAGAAACTCGTTGCAGTTTTTCCGCTAACAATAGAACGAAACTGGATCCACCATTGTCTTGGAGCTATTTTGGTAACTGTATTTCAGCTATAAGGTCGACGACGACCGTGACATCAGGTGAACTGCTGGAAAAATGATTTAGGATGGGCCGCTTTGAAAATGCATCAAGCTGTGAGCGGGAACACTAGTGAGGGGATCATCTGATGTGAAATCATCTTTTATTTTCCATTTGGAAACACTTGTGGGAGCGATGGTTGTTCACGTTGGAAGCTCACCGCGGTTTAAGATGTATGAATGCGAGTTTTGGGATGGGAAAAGCGGTTGCGGTTAGAAGCGGTTATGGCTGTAAGTTTGATGGGAAGATATCAGCTTATCCGGGAAGAGAAGGAGGAGCAAGCATAGATTTGGAAGTAAGTCTTGTCCCAGAGTTTATGGAAGCTTTGGAATCAGACCAAGAGTTCATGTCCCTAGTCTCTCCTTCTTCTTCTTCTTCTTGAGAGAGATGCATATATGGGGGCTTCCAGGATTTGCTTCACGGTGGGAAGAGTGTTTACTGAAACTTGGGTTGAAATCATTCATTTCATTTTATGCGTGTTATTATTTGATTACAAGATTAATACAAAACTAAATAAAACTTAATGTTGTTCAGTTAGAACAAAGAGCATATATACGATCACATCATTGATGACTGATGACCAGCACATCAAATAATAATGCATATTGGATATGATGACATCATGGATGATGATATCTATCTATAGTTATTCACTTATTCTATTCCCATTTTTTTTTTTTTTTTTTAAACATATTTTTGGATTGTTATATAAAGGTAGTAAGAAAATTTTTTAAAAAGGTAAGCAAACGAAAGAAACATTGGAAAAGCCAAAAGAAGCAAAATATTATCTTGAGAAAGAAAAAAATAAAAAAAATGTCTTCTCCTTGTTCCTCTTCTTCTTCATCATCTTCATCGGAAGTAAAGATCATATCAAAATGCTTCGTGAAACCCAAGACCCTCCCTGAAAAATGGAAAGAGCCATACCATTTTGCACCATTGGATCATTTCGTTCTCACAATCCATTACATCCAAAAGGGTCTTCTCTTTCTCAAACCATCGTTTCCTGAATCTGGCGATGATGCAAAAGAAGACTTCATGCAGACTTTACTAGAGAAGCTCAAAGACTCGCTTGCCACGACACTTGTCCATTTCTATATGCTCTCTGGTCGCCTCTCGTCTTTGAAATCCGAAAGTCAAACATCTCACTCAGTGTTTGTGGATTGCAATAACAGTCCTGGTGCTGGATTCATCCATGCTGAATCAGATCTAAGTGTCTCAGACATTGTTGGGTCCAAGTATGTTCCTTTGGCTGTTCATTCTTTCTTTGATCATCACAAAGCCGTGAACCGCGATGGTTACACCATGAGTCTCTTATCAGTCAAGGTACATTTGACTCATTCTTGTATCTCCCAATCATATTATTCATATACATGAACAGATTTGTAGTAACAAAATACTAATGGTTTATAGTAGTAGTGTCTTGTCGGATTCTAAGTCTGAATCTTTTTTTCTTTTCCGGATGTATAGGTAACAGAATTGGTAGATGGAGTGTTTATAGGATTGTCAATGAATCATTCGATTGGAGATGGAAGTTCCTTCTGGCAGTTTTTCAACTCTTTTTCCGATATCTTCAATTCACAAGAAGACACCACTGATAACAACAACAACAACAAATTGCTCTGTCTCAAGAATCCTCCAATCTTTCGTCATGTGTCCGGTCCAATGTACAGCCTTCCCTTCAGTGAACCTGATGAGTCCATTAGTTTTTATGAAACTCCGGTTTTGAAGGAGAGGATGTTCCATTTCTCATCAGAGACAGTGAGGTGGCTGAAATCAAAGGCGAATCAAGAATGTGGAACGACAGAGATCTCTTCTTTTCAGTCGCTAACCGCATTCATATGGAGAAGCATTACAAGAGCAAGAAAACTACCAAACGATCAAGAAACTACTTGCAGGGTTGCTGCTGGCAATAGATCAAGAATGAATCCACCACTGCCACCGAATCACTTTGGGGTTTACGTTTCTCATGTGAAAACGACTACGACGATTGGTGATTTATTGGAGAATAACTTTGGATGTGCTGCTTTGAAGCTGCATCAAGCTGTATCCGAACACACTATCGAAAAGATCACTTACGAATTAGATAGATTGTTGAAGTATCATATAACGTTGGAAGAGTATCGAATGTCCAGTTTGAACATTGTTCACATGGGAAGCTCTCCAAGGTTTAACAAGTATGGATGCGAGTTTGGGATGGGAAAAGCGGTTGCAGTTAGAAGCGGTTATGGCGGTAAGTATGACGGGAAGGTTTCAGCTTATCCAGGAAGAGAAGGAGGAGCAAGCATAGATTTGGAAGTGTGTCTACTTCCGGAGTTTATGGAAGCTTTGGAATCAGATCAAGAGTTCATGTCTCTTGTTTCTTCTTCTTCCTCCTGATCCTATTCATATTTCCAGACACAAAACTCAAGTTGTTGCCTATTTCAGACTTGAAGCTTTGGAATCACATATTTTAACTACTGTCTTTGCTTGTTTACTCTCACAGTATTCTGCAGTAGTTAAAATGTTTCAACTTCACTAAGATCAGAACTAAAATATTGAAATCTATGTTTGACTTTAAAGCAACAAATCCATCAGAAGAATGGAGGAGCTGACGAGCTTGGTTATGAATAGAGTTCTGGCTACTTTTACTTCCGGAGTAAACGGCGAGCCCGTTGGTTTGATTGGTTGACTCTGTAGTTAAGCTCTTCAACATCGTCATGAAGATGATCCAGTCCATGGTTTTGCCTGCAGTTTGCAATTTTAAACCAGTTTTATCAAGGAAGAAATGAGGAAACTCTCAGAGAATGTATAGAGAGAGAGTTGATAGAAAATATGAGAGACAACCTTTGGATTTCCGTTCCCATGTCCAATGCCATATTCTTCAGCTCGCCAAGAAGGTCGCTCAAATCTGAAAGGCCTTCATCTTGTTTTGCTCTCTCCATCTGTTCACACAGCATGATTCTTAGAATCTTGGTAAACCAAAAAGACAAAGTTTGCAACCCAAGAAGGTAAGGGAGAGAATCCAAACCTCTATTTTCTGATAAGCATCAGCTGATTCGGGGAGCGTATCACGGGTTCTTGACTGTGGTTTGGGTAAATGGTTCAGCCCCAGCTTTTCCCTAGTCTCAGAATGGTTGTTAACTCTTCTTCTCTTGGGGGAATCACCTGCTCGGTAAAAAAAATGAAGAGTTAGATAAAGTAATAAGCAAAAGACTCAGTGCGTAGAAGTGATCAGGCAAAGAAGAGTGTGAGTAAACCTTTAGTTATGACAGGACCAGTTACGGAACGAGTCTTCTTTGGTTTCCAAGTCCTTGAAAAAATGCCTCCGAGGCTTCCAAGAAGCTTCTCACCCTGAAACCAAAACACAAAAAAGATACAATAAGGATCAACACCAAGAAAAGCTCAACACTCATCTTTTTCTCATATCTCACCCGAGAAAGATCATGATCGATGTCAACCGTCTTCTGGTGTGTTCTCATGATCTGTTCGCCTTGCTCATTCAACATGACTAAAGTCCTAGAAGAATCAGATCTAATCTCTTCAGCTACTTTCAAACACCCTTGTACGGTTTTAGTTGTTTCATGAGACTGGTACAGAGCGTAGCTCTCAAGCTCCTGAACCGTTGTCTGGTTCTCCTTCTCCAGAACTCCATCATTCCTGTACCGGGTCTTTGCATCCAGTGGCTTCAACGATGAAGTGACTCTTTTATCAACCTCTTCATCATCATCATCATCATCAAAAGGGTTCAAGCTAAACTTCTTAGGAGCCATAGAAAGTAGGGTTGATGCGAAATCCTAATTGTATGAGAGAAGCCAAAACTAAGATTGTTATTGATTTATAATTCGAAATTATACTCAACTTTGAAGTTGAACAAAAGCAAGAACAAGGATACACAAATTTTTAACTGCTATCGCTCTTGATCCAATGATCCGTTAGTAAGATCAATCAGACCGTAGACCTAAATCGACTTGGACGGTTACCAAAAAACAAAAAAAAAAACCCAAAATTGTACCTGGGAGATTGCAGAGAAGAAGAAGCAGATTGAGAGGTTCCGATGATGAAAGGAAAAAAAAGATTGATAGCAGTCAGCAAGAAGAGGATTTTCAACAAGTTCGAATTTTCAAAATCCGTTAAAGAGGAAACAGACGAGAGAAACTTTAGCGAATTATTATTATTTTCTTTTTAAACAATTGTTGGAAAATAAACAACAATAAATCTAACAGGGGTAAATTATTTTTGTTTTCTTTGGATAATAAGTACGTTAAAAGAAAAGAAAAGAAAAAGATATTAGATTTAAAACTTTGGGGATAATACATACAGTATGTACATAATTTTACCAATGTGAATACGTATTTAGTTTTGTTTTTTATTGGATAACAATTTCAATTTTTGCAGATACGATAATTATTGAGACTTTGTGAAAACACATCAAAGAAAATACACTCGCAAAGATGAGTTATTACTATTCTTCATCTGGACATCAGAGCTAAACCAATAATAATACTTTCGACGGACTTCGATTTTTATGTTCCAATCCAAGCAACTATGTACACTCAAATGAAAAATGAAAAATGAAAAACATGAATAATCTAAAGCTATTTATATCCTTAACCCAATCATCTTTTGTTTGTGCGTCGACACACTTCAAGCCTCTGGGCTTTCTCATCACCAGCCAAATGCGCAATCCGTCTATCAGTTACTTGAGCAGTTGCTACGCCCACTTTCAATGGAAAATCCATGTGTGAGACTCAGAAGTGTGAAGATAAGGTGAACTGTGTAATAAAGCTAAACACCAAAGCTCAAAGACATTTTCATAACTCAGGAAGAGGTAGCATCATAGTGGAAGATCTCTTGTTTGTCTCTCTCTTGATCTTCACAACAGAGGAAATAATGAGCAGTTAGACTCCATTTCCACATACTCAACCAAAAAGACAAGGAAGCATAATCACATAACTACTACCTGTGATTCTAGCTCGGCTATTCTTTGTAATGATGCTTGTTCTATGCACACACGGCGTTTGCGTTCCTCATCAAGCAAACATGTCATCTTATACCTTAATTCAGCCATTTCTTGCGTAAGGTCTTCTGCTTCGTCCTTTGCCTTCAGTTTCTCCTGTTTCAATTCTTCCTGCACATACCACATAATGGCAGGTAAACTAGTTGGACCACAGTATTTTCTACCAAAGACAGTGAGTAGAATTCCAAAGTTTGTCAAAAGTACTTTGAGTTGCTTCACTAGATCTTCCTGCTGCTGTATCTGTTTTGCCATACCCTCCATTTTATCAATCGAATTGAAATTCTGAGAAAGTTCTATTTTCTTGATGATTGCATCGAAACTGTTCCTGTGAGACACAAAACAAACATTATTAGGAACAGGGATAGCTCAATGTGATGATGTAATAAATAAGTCTTAAACTGGAACTTACCGAACTTCATTGGACACGGGAAGCACATGGCTCAATTCAGCGAAGAAGCACCCTGCATTGAGAGGCTGTTCATCTTCACTTTCTAATTGTTCTTTAATACTTTGAAAGAAATCTTTGATACTCTTTTCAGAGGCAGTAAATTTCTTCCTCAGCTCTTCATTTTGCTTCTCAAAACATTTGACATTATCTTGTGCCCTTTGAGACTGAAACTGGAACTCCTCAATGAGTCCTTTTAATTGATCTTTTTCTTGGATACTTTCTTCTTGAATTTGCATTGCATCAACAAGTGCTTGCTCCAACGTTGTAATATCAAGCTTCATGCTTTCTATTTCGCACAAGGACTCTAATGTTAAGGATGAGATTGCCTCCTCCAGTTTCTCTATGGAAAGAGACGAACTCTGTAGCTCTGATTCTTTGTTCTCGAGTTCTTGTAACAACAACAAATGCTCGGATTTAGACATGCACAAGTCCTCTCTCAAACAATTAACTTCTTCTTCCAAATTCCTTGATTCAGCTAATTTGAATTCAAGATCGTGCAGATGGTCATTGAGATAGTTCACTTCCTTGCTTCTGAAAATGAGCTGATCTCGCAAGTAATCTAACAAGGACAAGAATAGTATATGCTGAGACTAACTAGTTCAGAAAGATATAACTTGTGTAGCTCAAGATGAAAATTACCAATTTCTTTGTAGCAATTCAACAACTCTTTCTCCATCGTCTGAATTCTTGCAGAGTCTTCTAAGCGAGATTCCAATAATGACTTTGTATGGAGTTCCAACCTCTGTAGTAAAGAGAAAAAATGATGTCCACAAAGTCAAGCAAGAGAGACAACGAGAAAAACAGCTTCCCTGAAATGTTCATATTAAACAAGAAGTAGAATTTACTCTGACTAGTTCGATACTATGAGGCTGCGATTCTCTCAGCATGTCCTTCTCTTTCCGTAGCTGCCAATAACAAATCAAAGAACAAAAAAAAAACTTCATGGATCTAAGAGTCATTAGAATGAATATATGACTCCAAACTTTCACGAAGATAAGTATATGTTTACCTCCCTGCGCCTTGTCTCAATCTGCAGAAGTTCTTCAACATCAACCGAGTTCTCACAATCACTTCTGGAACTACAACCCGAGCTACTGCTTCCCGAGAAACTTCCAGAGCAACTCGACATTTAAAGACAGAAATCGCCACTGCCAAGGCAATGAATCATTAGCAACAGAAACCTATAGAAACACTTTCTGCATTACAACTAACTTCACACAAATCCAATCCCTAAATCAAATTAGAAACTTTCGTTGAGCTTATTTTTCCCACATAAATCAAAATTACGCTATTAAAAAAAAAAAAAACACTTGAATAGCTAAATGAGAAAGTAGAGAAACGTCAACTTCACAAGTCCAGTTTATCCGCTAAAATTAGATGAAAGGCCTTGTTGCCCCTCTACCCGATTCCTTTGAAGTAATTAAGGAAAACAAAGCTATACATACCACTTAGAGATATAGCCAATTTCAACAACGACGAACAAAATCGCAACCCAGGAACAAAACTGATGAACGTCAATACATATACGGATATACACACGATTACAAGCGAAATAAACGTTTACCTCGAAACGCAATTCTGATTCCGACGACGAATTTGATCGGAGCAACGATTATTTTTTGAATTTGATGATCCTCCTCCAATTATTTTTGTCTCTCGGTTTCTTCGAAACGATGCCAGACTAGACAAGATGAGTAAAAATGACTTTGTTTTAAAAAACGAGAACCGGGTCTATCCGACTGGGTCGGGTCAGGTCGGTTCGGGTGGGGCAAAACTAGTAGTAGTAGTAAGGAAATTTAGCACTAGGACACCGTCTTCAACTTTCTTATTGCGTTTTGACACCGTTTCCATCCAAGACACCCTTTTGGATTGTGATTTGACAAAAAACTCCTTATGTAAACTTATCAACTCTTTTGGTAACATTGTTTTACGGTTCACGTGCACCCACCAACAACTGGTTTTTTTTTATTACTTATATCTTTTAATTATAATAATAATAATATTAATAATAAAAAACTCTCATCCATCAACACCCAGAAAAATCCCTAGATCCCCTCTTCATCTTCTACAATCAACATGTTCAATCCATTTCAAATTAAAAGAGCTTACTTTTTTTTACTGATCGATCAAACCCAAGGTGCCTCACAATCTCCCTAGTGCCACTTTCCCTAGTACCCTATTCGCCTTTTCTACTTCTCATCTTCTTCTTCTTACTCGTTGTTTACTTTTCTGGGTTTTTTGTTTTCTTAATTTTATTTTCTGGGTTCTTAATTTTATTTTCTTTATTTTTCTTACTCGTTGTCAATTATAAAGCTTTCACTTTCGAGTCCTAATTCCAAGAACAAAAAAAAGTGATAGAAATCCTTTTTATTTTTCATATGTAAAATATATAAAAATGAAAACACACGACATCCACGTGGACACCACTTGGTGGATAATGTACTGTTGACGACTAACTACAACATAGAAAAGAGAAAGAATATATATCGAATGAATTCATCTTTCACAACACAGTCGTTAACAAACTTGAAAGGGTGTTAATATGTAAGATTAGTCTTTAATAGGATGTTAATATGTAACATTCCCGATTTTTTACTCAAAACAATAAAATCTTGTTTCATTTTCTATATCTTTTAATACTAATCTCCATATTAGTAAATTGACCATTAATACTTACGTTTTTTAAATCTCACAAATATACAAACAAGCAAATTCATGACTCTAAAATTTTTTTCTCTTGTGAGAATAACGCTCATATGTATTATGTGTGAACAAGTAAAAACAATTGTCGATATATTCTACTTTTTGATTTTGATTAATGTTATCCATGAAACTTTGTATAGTCGAGATTACTTTTTATGTTCACCATATCGTAGCCTTTAAATCGAAGCCACTGAAGCGTAACCATCAAATTCAGACATTTCCACAAAGATACTCGGGATGAGAAAACAACATACATACTATTATATTCTAATTATTTCGTTGATACTAGTTTCTCCCTTCAATACAATGTTAAAACTACCTAAAATTGACTTAGATACTATGCTTGTTTTTTTTTATTGTTAGAAACCATCTAAGACTCTTATGTTAGTTTGATTTTCTCGGTATAGGCGTGTGTATGCAATATAGTGGATTTGTTTTTGTGGATACGTTCTTCCTGTTGCATGTGAGGTAACGTATTCTCTCTTTGTATTTTGGGTAACATATTAACCTTGCAAAGAGAACATAACGGGGCTCAAAAACATATGATCATTGTCAACAAGCAAACCCATGACTCACAAATCCTAAGAGAAAACTGTAATGTGTGAAACAGCTTAATGAAAATAAATATAAAATTATGACATCCATATGGACAACGCTTTGTGGATAAGCTACTATTGACGATATCGAAGCCAACCAGTAATATATGGTACTTGTATGAAATGGTAAGAGATTATAATGGGGATTAGTAAACACAGTTAACAAGCAAATCCATGACGCTAAAATCTAAAGAGAGAATTGTTCTCGTGGGAGAACAACACTTATACGTATAATGTATGAACAAGCTTAAAGAAAGTAGTCAAACAACAATCTTTTTATAATTTTGGTTTAAGGTTTAATTTTGATGTTCAATGTGTACAATTAAGTGTAAAGATAAAGTTTAATATGTATATTTTTGGTTTGGTAATGTAACAAAAATATATATATGTGACCATAAACAACTATCCATTTAACATTGACCATATACATAACCGAAATTGGATAATGTATACTATAGTTATATACTTAAACTATATTAAAATGGATCTTAAAACGTAAAGAAAAATAAATATAATACATTGTGCAAAAAAAGTTTAGATATTCTTTAGAAATAATTTATATAATTTGATTTTGAGAAAAAAAGAGGAGGAAAGATAAAAGAAAATAACAAAGGAGAAAAAAAAAAAAATTTCTCGAGAACAATAAGAAGAGAGAATAAGTAAGATATTTATGTATGTTTTAGAATAGAGGGTAATTCTGTCTTTATTTTTCTACTAGAGTGTAAAAGTATGCCAAAAACGGTATCCAAACATAGAATGGTGTTAGAGTGAAAGATAACACACACAAACGGTGCTAGAGTATAACATTATCTAGTAGTAATCATACCGGATAGTGAGTGAGTGAGATTAGTAAAGCAATCTAGTCATGGCAGTCGCAATACCTCAAGCCATTTCTCTAGCGAGGGTCGTCTTCCTCACCAAACCAATCCAAAGAGGGAGCTTCACCACCTTACAATCTAAGAATCATCGGAAGCCCATCCTCGTCTTCTCTCTCCAGCAGACTCAAATATCTTCTTCTCCCCTCACGACTCTCACATCCAAAACCCCTAATAAAGATGAGCAGCAGCAAAAGCTTTCCTTCACCATCGGCTACCTTATCGACTCATGTGGATTATCTCCAGATTCCGCCACCGTAGCAGCTCGTAAACTCTTACTAGATTCTCCGGAACGACCCAACACAGTTCTAAACCTTCTTCGTGACCATGGGTTCACCGCTGCTCAAATCTCTACTCTCGTTAAGAAACGTCCTGTTCTCTTATTAGCCAATGCTGAGTCAGTCCTCCTCCCCAAACTCAGTTTCTTCCTCTCCATCGGCGTCTCGAAATCTTTACTTGCTCGAACCTTAGCTTCTGATCCCACTATTTTGACTAGATCCCTTGTCAATCAGCTTATCCCTTCTTACAATTTCCTCAAGAGCGTGCTTGATTCCGACGAGAAGATCGTGGCGGCGTTGCGAAGGACGACTTGGGTTTTCTTAGAGGATCATACCAAGAATCTTGTACCCAACATCACCTACATGGCGGAGACTGGTGTGCCTCAGAAATGTATTCAGCTGCTTCTCACGCATTTTCCTGAAGCTGTGATGCAAAAGAGCCACGAGTTCCAAGCTATTGCTAAGCAAGCTCAAGAGATGGGCTTCAATCCTCAAAAATCAACCTTTGTGCTCGCGATTCACGCCCTTTCTGGGAAAGGAAACAAATCGATTTGGGACAAATGCTTTGAGGTTTACCAGAGATGGGGTTGGTCGGAAGCTGATATTATGTGCGCTTTCAAGAAGCATCCGCATTGTATGATGTTGTCTGAGAGGAAGATCAATAGAACAATGGAGTATTTTGTGAATGAGATGAATTTGGCGCCTAGATCTATCGCCCAGTGTCCTGTGGTGTTGTTCTTCAGTCTGGAGAAGCGGATTATCCCGAGGTGTTCGGTTACTAAGGTGTTGGTCTCGAAAGGGCTTATGAAGGAAGATTGGAGCTTGACTTCATTGTTGGTTCCGGTGGAGCAAGTGTTCTTGGAGAAGCTCGTCATCAAGTACGAAGAGGAGTTACCTGAGTTGATGGATGTGTATCAAGGATGCACCAAGCTCTGAGTTTTTGTTTTCGACTATTTCCGTTGTCAAATCTCATATGCTGGAAACTGAGAGACACGAATTTTTTTGGAAAGAGTTTAGTGTTATCCAATTTTTGTAGTTACAAATTTTAGTTGTACTCAAAGGGAAAATAATAATAGTAAGACATAAAATGATGAGAAGCAAAGCAATCCCAAAATGATCAGAAGCAAAGCAATAGGATACACTTTGACTCGAGAGTAGAATCATCTCCTCAATATTAAGGCAAAAGGTAAGAATCGCTTTGCCTATATGTTTGTATACACACGCACAGATACATATACACACACATACACGCCTTGATATATATATATGTACGTACATGCGTGAATGTGTATGTGTTCATAAGAATTTGAGTTACTGTAGCAGAGATTCTAAATCTTGAAATAGAAAGATAGAAAGAGAGTTTTACAACAATATTCGTACACGTTCGATCATAATCATTCACTGACCTGACCTGCAAAAAAACATTATCTTTCATTATCAGTGAAGGTTCAATACAAATAGTCGAGTACCAGATCTATCTTTCATTCAGAATAACTTACGAACTAAGAAGACGTTGAAGACAATAATCATTTATCAACGCCTACATCAAGTCCTTTAGAACCCATCATCACATTTGAATCGATTTGCTTATCAAATTTCCTCTTTCTCCTTTCTTCAAATTCTTGGTATCCTTCCATCTATATCCGTACATATATTAAGTTATGTCACAAGACACAATTCGAATAACTTTAAGTAGCTTTCTTCGAGGTTATTGACTTACCAGCTGAAACTGATCCATGGAAATGGGATTGTTATGCAAAGAAAGATTTTGCAGACTCTTGCAATGTATCAGCAATCCATCTGGAATCTGCAAAACCATCAGTGTTATAGATTTCACAGTAAGAAGACAGTGATCCAACAAGCTGGAAGAAAAAAGGTAAAAGGATGACTGAACAAATCAAATTTCAATTGTCTACCTGGTTCACTTGATTATTGTCTAAACAAAGCGACTTCAACTGAACCAGATTGCATAGTGATGCAGGAAGCTCTTCAACAACGTTATCTGCAAGGCTATCCCAAATTACGATTAAGATTTGACGAAATAACAACCAGAGAAAATAAAACTAATCATTTGATTCCCAAAGACTTTGAAAGTTTCTGAATGTGCAAACAAACAAATAAAGGTTCGAAATAAACAGAATCTAAAAGGTGAAAATAGAAACATACCATTAGCCTGTATTTCTTCTAAAGAAGCACAGCTCCCTACTGATTCCGGAAGGGATTTCAATCTATTATTTGAGACATTCAACAGCACTAGCTGCATTTGACAAGAAATTGCAAATTAGTTATTTCAGGCAGATCCTTGAGATATGCTTTGGTAAATGAAGTCACTTACATTGCGCAAACTACCAATAGTATCGGGCAAGTATATGAGCATATTTCTGGAGATAGAGAGTTGTTCAAGCCTTACCAACTGACCCACTGGACAACAAGCAAGCAAATATAACCTTAATAAAGATACAAATTGTTTTTAGATGAACAGAAAAGAATAGCTGTAAACAAAGAGAATTCTTCTCACATTCATCAGGCAAACAGCTGATGCGGTTTCCATCAAGCATCAAAACTTTGAGAGCTTGAAGTTTCCCTAGATTCCCCGGAAGGCGCTCAACTAGATTATCAGCTATCAACTGTCAAAATTCAGTATGATGGGAAAGAGTCACAATCCACAGCAAGTACCAAGAAGCATTCTATCATAGCAACGATGAATCTAAGAATATTGTACAGAGAGTCAAAGTTCTCTAACCAGACGCTGCATATTGATTAGCTTGCTGATTTCTCCTGGTACATCAGCTGCAGAAATGATCAAATAGCACCAAAGGTCATGGTCAACAACTACTACTCTATTTCAATCGAAATTAAAAGAGAAAGAAAGCAGAAGCCATACCGATCTTATTATGTGTTAGATCGAGTGTTCGCACTGCTCTCTCCATTTCAATGACTTCATCAGGAAACGCCTGCTCAACAAAACCAAAACCAAAACAGGACAAGAGAGAATCAGACAATTACAGTGTAAGAAAATCCCCAAACGAAACCCTAACCAAATCCATATGATATGATGCAGTCCTAACTGAACCAAACCAACAAAGTTTGGTGCTTTTCGTCTAATAAAACTAAGAAACCCCCTCAATCATTTCTATCTCTTTGGTAGACGAGAGACCAAACCCAAAACATAAAAAAATCTCTACAAAATGATATGAATACAAAAGGTTTATGTATGGAATACCATAGAGGTTGTACGATGAGCTAACCTTCAATTTGGAGTCGCGGAGACCAACAATGCCGGTAGATCGCCACCGCGAGATCCGATTAGCCTTAGAACCTCCAGCTGTATTGCTCGCGCAACACCCCATTTCTTTTGCGTGTTCACGATGATTCTTCGTCGATCGTCGCAGTAAGATTCTTTTGATTCGATGATTATATAATAATGGAAAGAAAATCTCCAAACCCAGAAAGTTTCAAAGGAATTAGATTGCCAAAAGACTTTTTTTGGTCAAAACTTTTCACGAATTTGTTTTGAGGTTTTAGGTGAGGGTCAAGGTTCGCGGGTCATATATATGAAATTGTAAAGAAGCCTGATTTTTTTACCTTAAACACACACACACAAAAATAAAAATAGAAAAGTAAAAAACACAAAACAAAACCTAAATTGGTACTCGAAAACCGGTAGGTAAAAAACTCAGCCATCGATCCTCGACGGGTTTCACTACGCCCAAAGACTCATTTTGTCGAGTCTATGGGTTCCTCGAATGTAAATTACAAGATTGCTTTTTGGTATTCGTGATTTACTGAAGTTACCAAAGACTCACTTTCGAAAAAACCCCTTTATTGGATTAAACTTGCCTTGTCTTCAATCTTAGATCATTACAGAAATTCCCGAGACCACCCTCTTGAATCTTTAATTTACACAAGAGACCTTTTTTAATAACAGCCAAAGGTTATGAAGTTTTAGAGCCAAACATGAACATCAAAGTTTTAATTACAAGAAGTTTCGTTTGTTTCTTTTTTTGTGCGTTAACCCCTTCCTCAAGCAACTGCAGGCACACATGGTACTGATCCAATGGAATTGTCGGACAAACCTTATTTAACCGATCTAGTCCCCCATTTAATAAATCAAATTCAGACCGGAAAATCAATTTGATATGACAGGGAAAATGTGTTGTCACAAACTAAGAACAGAGTTCATCTACATACATACATGATTCTCCTTAAAATTATATTGATATATATATATATATATGAAATAGAACCCATTACATATAATAAATACAAGAAAAAGAGAAATAATTTAACAAGCTTTGTATCAGTTTCATTCATGTAACTCTTAACACTACACTATGAGAACACCCAAAAATCTTGGAACCAGAATCCATTTGTTGGTTCCTTTTCCCCTTTTTTCCTAATTCCACACAATAATCCACATTTTGCATTCAGCAACTTTCGATCTCGGAAACCATCCAACTTTCCTTTGTCAGACAGTGGTATGAGATATGTAAATACACATTTTGTAAACACCTAACGATGAGACAATAAGTCAATAACTAACCATTGATAGTTGGCTGGTTGTTGAAGAGAGAAGGCTTTTGTCTTTTGTCTTTTCTTTTCTTTTTTTTTTTCTTGTTTTAAGTCAGCCGTAGAGCCATTTCTTGAAGCAGTGTTCGTTTCTGTGAAGCGTTTATCACTTGATTGGTTTCTGCATTCTCTAGAACATCTGTGATTATAGCCGCTGCATGACCCAGTGGCTCCTCCGCAGCTCTCTTTAGCATGAAAGCCTGTTGCAAGTGGAGGTAAGCCAGAGATAAATATCAATTTAACCAAAAAATGTTTCGAGCTTTTAGCAGAATCACGAAAAACAAGAGACTACTAGTTTGAATCAAAAATATTAGTTAGGGTAGTTGAGTGAAGAACCTGGCCATGGTGAGATATGGTTAAGGTACATGGTTGCTGAGACCATGGTTCTCCATCAATTTGCACAGGTAAAGGCGCACAAAGTTGTATCTTGACTGATTGCCCCTGAGCTAGCCTTCTCGCACGAGACAACCCGACCTGAAGATGTGAAAACAAAAAGAAATCAATCGACCTTAGTTTTCAGGTTACTGGTCATATTTTTCTACAATACAAATAAGATAGATAGCAATTATAAACCTGAAGCTTTCCAAGGTGCCATGTTCCAGATATACTCACGACTTCCACTATCTTGTCATGCATAGATTGTGGATCAAAGTTTTCATATGTTTCATCTTCGTTCTGCCATAAATCCACCCCTCCCATGTAACTTCCAATGTTTGCAACAAGTATTCCTTCCGCATCCTTCAAAGATTTAGCATATAGAAGTTTGAGCATTAATTATCATGCGGGTTCATCTGTAAGGTATCTTTGACTCACCTCAGGAACCTCGATGTCAACACCATCCACCTCAACGCGAACTTGCCAAGGGAAATCTTCAAATGTTCTGTCCATTATACTCCTTGCACCTTCTCTGGCATAGAGAACTTTATTCATAAACTGCACACGGAGACCAAAAAAATATCAGTTTCACGGACGAAAGATTAACAATACAGCTTCTCTGCAATGTATGCCGGTTAAATCATGATTATGAAATGTAGAAATATAGTTGTCCTGAGGTCAATTTTTTTTTTATCAATTCATGTTTATTTGGTTACCTGGCTATAAAATCTCTCTGGATTCTCTTCCCTTAAATTGTGAATCTCAAGGGCGACCTTCGCATCACACCCGACCCCTGTCAAGATTAGCAAAGTTGGCAACAAATTATAGGCTATGGGTTTCAAGATAGTAGTCATTTCATTTATAAGGATAATAATATACAGCGGGAATGGTTTAAACTAGCCCTCATGAAAAGACTATATAGATATCAAATGCAAATTGTCATGTTAATAGCAAATAAGTTTAACCCAGAGATGAGTCCACATAAGAGTATAATGTACGGGATAAATGTTGCAAACAGAAACTTAAGGACTCTGGAACTGAATTCAGATAGGTTGAATACAAATTAAACATCCCCACTACTTCAAAGGTTAGCAACCTCACAAATAATCACAACAATATTGAAAGCAAAGCTTCGTATCACCTAGAGGTTTTGAATTTAACTGACCTATATAATTGTTCATATATTTTGGCGGCTGGAGTTGCTTTCCTTGTTGATTCAAAATCGATATTTTCCAACGATCAAGGACAGTGACTGCAGCATGCTCTATGTTCTGTAGTACCGTAGACAAGCCTCCTTGTCTCTCAACAGAACCCAAACCACCACCCCAATTCAAAACTCGGGATAGATCATTCCCGGTTCCAGCAGGCAGAATAGCAACTGCAGGAGGAGAGACGAAATTCTGTTTCTCTATTGCATCTAAAACCCAACCAGCAGTACCATCTCCACCACAAACAAGAACTCTAAAGTGAGGAACCTTCCTGAAGAGGAAAAGTCCCACTTCTGGTCCCTGCACTGAACTCAATTCACAAACCTGCAAGAAATGGCTCCATCAATAAACTTAAAGACCACATATTATGAAAATGCATTGAATTGTCAACAGGTATAAGTCTGTAATGAACTCTACCTGCACAGGATTTAGAAGAAGATGAAGGCGTTGACGAAGAGAATCACCTCGTTGAGCACCACTCTTTTTATTAATAAAAACCAGCAACGGTCTTGCATCTGAAGGCAAATCAGTTAGCTCATACTTAAGTTTCGACCTTAGTGCCAGATATTCCTTCTGACCAAAAGACCCGCTTCTCTTAACACTTGGCTTCTTTTCCAGCTTGCCATTACTGTCACTGTCCCCGTGAGAAGAATCCCCATTCATAACACTGATAGAATTTTCAAGCATAGCATGGGAGCCGTTAACAGTTGGACCTGTGTCAGCTGTGCTTTCTGTCGATTCATCGCAATTGCTACCACTATTACCTGTGTCAGCTGAAGTTTCATTAGCTTGCTTATATTTTTTGCTTTGACTCCTAATACTGGCAAGGGCGGTTGATGCAAGTTCATTAGCACCATGAGTGATAGAGCTCAGAAATCCTCCAGAGGGATTCCGTGTCAGTTCCTTAACGTAGAGAGGGCACAATATTAACCTTCTAAGCGGGCCTAAATCACAAATGTCACCTGTTTCATTTGACATGTTACTGTGGCAGTCAACATGCACAAGACGTTGACACCACAAGCAGCACCATATAGGAGAACCTCCAAGAAAAGAGCTACTACATGACTCGTCACAGTAGCTACAAAACGAGGAGTCATCAGGCTGATCAGCCCCTTCCGTCCACCGCACTGCCCACTGGTGCACCACATGCTCATATCCAATCATGGAGACACATTTGCAATCTTTATGCGCAATTGAAGAACAGTTAAAATGTGCTGCTGCTCCACAGATTGTGCACCTGTGGAAATAACTTTCTGAAGCTACAATTGCCTGCGATGGCGACATAGACTTGAAGCATACGCAACAGTTTAAGTTTTTTGCACGAGATATAGGGTCGACTTCCCAGCTATGTGGGGCAACAGGAACCGTATGTCGTGCCTTTGGGTTTTTCTTTGACCTGGCTATGGCTTTTGTCCAACTTAAGTTGATATTTCTTCGCCATTGAAAAGCAGTGTAGGCGATGGTCAAAATACCAACAAGGGCAGCAACAAAACAAGAGAACATTAAACCGCGAGACTCAACCGAGTCAACTGGATTCTTGCTGTTCCAACTAGGAAAGAACATCCCCAGTTCTCCATCGTCCTCCATTTATCTATATTGCAACCCTACAAGTATGGAAACCCCTGAAGTTCCAAGCCGACTAGAAGCCCCACAAGATTCCTGTCTTGATCAGGTCCACACACAGGTCATAAAATATGCTTCAGCAAACTCCATATCCTCATCATCCATCAAACATGGATACACTGAGAACAAGCTATATGGCAGACGACAACGACCACACTTCAACTATATAAGAATGAAAAACTCTTCTATATGTCAAAAAAAAAAAAGTACCTGTCACCCAACCATATAAACACGTTAGAAACAACAGTTTTCATAAGAAACATTGCATCGCAGAAATCCACTTTGATGAAAAGTGTAAACATAAAGAAAAGCTCACTAGTAGAAGTATAATTGTTTAGCCATTATCTTTAGTCAGATTCTAAACTTAATTAATTGTATTTGACTCAGATTCAGACTTCAATCAAACAATCTCAATGAAGCTTGGACAACACCAATATAAAACTTGATCAAGTTCCTATGTTTGATACACATACTCTGCTCTCCATCCGGCAATATTATAAGAGCAAAACAAACCTTTAAGCTTGCATTTATAAACCAAAAAGAAAAAATGAGCTCAAGTAAGAAAAAAAAAACTCAGATCACAAAATTCCAAAATCTCCAATAAAAAGTAGACACAAACTGCAAAAATCCAATGGAAATCAAAAGATTGTAGTCTGGAATATAAAATAAAAGGGGAGGGGAACCCTAACCTCCAAAGGCGATAGAGAAGAAGAGATGATCAAATAAGAGAGAAACCCTAGACAGATCGAGGAAGCAAAGCGATGAGAAGTAGACAAAAGAAACCAGAATCGAACGCACCAAGCACGAAGCTTTTTTACTCCACAAAACAAAAAAAAATTCCCAAAATCCAGACTTTTTTTATTTTTTCCTTTTGTGATTTTGAAAAAGCAGAGATGCTGCTCTCTCTCTCTCTTTCTCTCGAGTTTTTATAATATTAATAATTAAAATCCTAAGTTTTGATTTATTCGATCGGACTATATAAAATAAATAATTATGGATTATGAAAGAGAAAGATTCTGGGCGAAGAAGAAGGTTAATCTATGGCATCCGTTTTACACGGCTCGGCCACGTAGGATAAATGATGAATCTCGAGTTTCAGATAGCCACGTGGCTCGAACCTTTTAGTGTCGGCAAAGGGCCCAGGAGGCCCATTATTGTCATGGCACGATTTTGGAATTACCCCTTCAGCTTCTATGACATTGACCCACTTACAAAATAGAAAACAAAAAGAAAACAATGTGAATTATTCTTTCTTTCCTTTTTTCTTATAAATTAAAAAAAAGGAAATCTAACAAATCTGGTTTTTGTGGCATGGCTTCTCATCCAATGTGTGTGAATTGTGATATTTGGTAAGATATTGGAACAAGAAAAACAAAAAAAAAAGGACAAAAATAAGAGAGGGAAAATTTAGGAGAATATTTTCCATCTTTAGTAATTCTTTTACTTGACTGATTTAACTTGAAAAACATAAAAAAAAAAAAAAATAGAGTACTACAAATAGAATAATTGTTTTTTTTTTCTTCTTCTATATCATTACTACTTAGTACTAGGCATGTCAATCGGGATAGCCCGGCCCGGCCCGACCCGAAACCCGTAAAGCCCTCATATATGTGAGCCCGGCCCGGCCCGGCCCAAAAAATTTCCGAACCTATATTTCAAAGCCCGGCCCGGCCCTAACAGGGCTACAGGGCTTTTCGGGCTTTTTTGGGCTTTATTTACCGATAAAAAAATCAATTTCTAAGTTCATAATAGTTTTTAAAAAACTATATTTAAAGGTCTACTATAAAAATAATGCATCAAATTTTAAATAATTTATCAATATTCAATAAAACTAACTTAATTTAAGAGAAAAAAATAAAAGCCAAATAAACTATTTACACTTTAACCCAATAAAACATGGAACTAAAATACTTTAAAGTATAAGATAGAGTCAAATTTTAATAGATATTTTGATGATTTCAAAATCATGATACTTATATATATTTAGTTTTAGCTTTGTATAAAGATTTTAAAAGTAATAAGTAAGACTAGTAAGTAAATATAAAAAGTATAACATTAATCAAATCTTTTAATCAAACTAAAATATTCAAAAAATTCAAAATATATTTGTATAAGGGCTTTTCGGGCCGGTCCGAGCCCGACCGGGCTAAGCCCAAAAAACCCTTTAGCCCGAATGGGCTTAGCCCAAAAGGCCCGGTTTTTTCTGAACATATATATTTAAGCCCGAGCGCTATGTTTTTCAGGGCCGGGCCAAACTATCACGCGGGCTTTAACCCTAATTGACATGCCTACTTAGTACTTACACCCCAAATGTTTTGACTGTATGGGTTTGTCACATGAATTTTTGTAAATGGCAAAAAATACCTAGGCGAATAAATTAGATATGTTGATATGCCCTTATTTGACTGTCATATTAACATTTAGTAAGTAAAACATGTGTTGATGTGTAAGTTAATATGATTTTCAAGCCAATACATTTTATTGTTATATTTTATGGAATTATGATTTTAAAAGTATATCTTATCAACAAATTTTAACAAACAGATTCAAGAACACACATTCTTATAATTGTTTTGGGCATACTGTAGGTGGTACATTAAAATAGATTGTCCAAGTAAAAGCCAAACAAAGTCCCCCATCACCACAACGTGTGAAGAGCTTTGCGGCATGAGTTTGAAAAGTATATGTCAGCTTTCTCCTACTATTAACATATATGCTCGACCTTTGGATCAAATATGTCTCACTCATCTTCGAACTATCTAATCCTCTACAGTCTTGTAGTAGTTCAAAAGTTCAACTCCTAAACATGCTCTTTTCCCATGGTTGGTAATTTCGTGCTTGCTGTATTGTATCGAGTGGCGCACTTTACCAGTAATATATATTTGAGTTACTATTTTTTTTTTTTTTAACAAACTTATGAGTTACTGTACTATTTATATTTAAGTATATAAGACAATGTTTTACCATCGAACTGATAAGTTTTTTACAATTCAAAAAAACAAAAAATTGCAAAAATGTATTTACTAGTTTGCATACATAGTTAACGTGCTCTAACCATCTAAGTCATGATGGTTTTATTACTTTTTCTTCATCGCGCTATCATTAGCTCGGTTCAATATGGAACATTTCCATCACAAATATCGACACGACTATCATCATATCATGACACCCAGTTATGTATGAAATGTATAAAACACGACTTACATCATTTTAAAAATATCTTAAAACCGCAATTTGCATGTACATTCAGATAATTTTCTTATATATAAAAAACTGTTTTCATATAGATAAAACAACATGTATGAACTCTACAGTTTCGAGTTTTGACATTTCTAATTAATAGACTATCTCTTAACAACCTTCTGTTATTACAAAAAAAAATATGCCATGACCTAAAGTCAAAGTTTAGATGTCCCTTCAAAAAATGGACACTTAGAGCACAGGTACAGCAATATATATATATATATCACCAAAGATTTGGAAAATCTAGTATGTAATACCATAGATTTTGAGTAGGGCAAAAGTGGGAGTACTGAATCAATCTGTTACGTTGTTCTTTTTCAACACTAGTCACTTCTTAAGCCAAAATAAAAAAAATAAAAAAAATATATGTAATCATTTTTTTTAGTCATATCGCCGAAGCTAGGTTAATGTACTGCGCCTCACGGATCTCGAGGCTGGAAAGAAGTGTAAATAAACAAAAGTAAACCAAATCGGACGGTACATATTTACTGACAAAATGAAATTATGATGCTGAGAGTAGTAGTAGACATCGTCATCGGCTCTTCTTTAGACATATCAAATCTGTTTCTTATTACCGAATAGTAATATATATACACAGCCAAACACATCTACACCACTTTCTTCTCTCCGCAACTTAAACTACCTCCAATGGCTTCTTCTTCTTCCGATGATCCGGCTCCGGAGAACGACGAAGTCACCGTCTTTGCTAGACAACCTCCGCACCCAACGTCACAGTTCTTCCTTCCTCACAATAGCTACTACTTCTGTGCCCCACCGTCCATATACTTCATCTCCGGCGGCATCCTCCCTCACCTCCCTCCTCCATCTATATGGGTGTATTACCCTCTTTGGTGTATTCACCCTAACACGAACCGGTTTGTGCCTACACAACAACTTCCCCCAAACCCTAGCCACGAGCTCACTCTTCCACCGACTAGTAGCAAGAGGTTTTTTAGCCGGAGAAGCTATGGACGAGGTAAGAAGGTAACATCGGCTAAGAAGACATCAAACGAACTTGAATCTAATGGCGAACACATCACTACCGTCATGCTTCGTAACATACCAAACCGATACACGTGCGTAACTTCATATTAGTCTCTAATTATAATTCCTTCATAACCAGAAGATTAATTATATATATGTTAGCTTTTAGACCGTGTTATTTAGCTTAGTTTTTTATTTGCGGTGATGATTTTCGGAAACTTTATCAATGGTTAACAACATTTGCAGGCGAGAGATGATGATTGACTACATGGATAAGCATTGTGATGAAGCTAACGAAAGTGATAAAAATGAAGAGTCACCAATCTCTGCGTATGATTTCTTGTATGTCCCTGTAGACTTCAAGTAAGTTATAAGGTTTTACAACTAATCGTTTTATTTATCTCATTATCGATAATCATTGAATATATATGCTTATCAACTTAATTTTTGTTTTGCTTTCATGAATGTATTTTGTAATATAACAACTAGTCTTACCTGTTTGATCATAACATTACCCAAATGAATGGTACCAAATCATACAGGACTAAAATGAACAAGGGGTATGCATTCGTGAACTTTACAAATGCAAAAGCAGTGCCAAAGTTTAAGGCTGCTTGTAACCAGAAGCAGTGGAGCCATTTCCATTCATCAAAAGTGCTCGAGATTACTTCTGCTAGGATTCAGGCTAGTCTCCACTCCTATACCTCTTACGTATATATACACATATCTGCATACGTTATCTTATACCAACCGTATTGTAACACTTGCGTAGGGAAAAGATGAGCTGGTGAGACGCTTCCAGAATATGGCATATCCGGATGAGGCGTATTGTGCAGTATGTTTCAGCCCAGCAAGAAGAGGTGGGAAGAACGTGGTTCAAACCAAAATGGTTGGCAAATGCACCGAACCAATGAGCTCGGTTTAGTCTTATTATATATTTAACGGTTATGCATAATAAAAGTGTATGCGATGGTGAACGTGGAACTAGGATGGAAAAGAAAAGACTCAGACACCGAACCAAATCCAATTGAAAACAAGGAAAGGTTTAGGTTTGGATTTGGTTTTTGATGTGTGTGAGTTTTGTCTTTTAGTTAGTGTTATCTTTTAGAGTCTACATGTTTCTCTGATCTCTCTATCTTGTTGAACTCTTTATGTTTAATATATATAAATATTTTATATCGTTTTCTCTTTTTTATTTTTTGTGTGCTATGATACGTTACCTCAGTTTCAGAAATTTGGTTGAATTTGTATGTGAAAATCGAATCATCCGTCACAGTTAGATCTTTTTTTTACATGAAGATTTTTGTTTACAACCAATTAAAATTTGTAATGAAGTAATCTTGGAAGGTGATTGCATAAGTAAAAAGACTAACAACATAGAAAAAATATAACTTGACTGATACTAGGATTTAATTTTCTATAACAAAGATGGATATTCTAGAGTCTAGACATTAGAAAGTTTTGGACGAAAAGCGTTACTTATTTTGAACTTGCATTAATATAATAATAGCTGGAGAATATATCATAGAAAGGTACGTAGCGTTTTTGTCGTTGTATATATAAAAACCTAGTATAAGACCCTAAAGCCTAAACTGGCGCAACCTTTACAGAATCCAGTTTTTGTTGAGCCGAAACCATCATTGTTGGCAGGCTTGGGTGACGGTAGTTTTTCTGCAATAGGATAATCTACAGCTACTTACTCAAAAAAACTTCGTTGTTTCTTGGAGCATGGAGCCGAGAGAAGTGACACAGAAGATGTGTACATATTGTGCGGGGACTGTCAACAAAATAGTGACCAAAAAGGTTTCTTTGTAATATAGCATCTCTCTCGTTCTCGTATCTTCTTCTTTCTATCTCCCCCTCTCTCATTTTCTTTCTACAACTAGCACGCACTCTTTAACAATATAAGTCAATAATATAGTCTTAGAACAAAGCCAAAAACAAGATAACTAGACAATTCAATAAAAATATTTGTTTCAGGACTTTAATTTGTATATAGATAAAAAAAAACTAGATATTACAAAACAAAATAAAAAAACTTGTTTTTGTTTGGAGAACTGTAACTGTACAGTGTCCAGTAGGTATTACTGAATGAGTAATTTTTACAAAAAGATTATAAAAAGGGGGAAATCCAAATGGGTATGGGGCACACAGTACACGCTGAGTTAACCCGTCTTGGACAGCCCTAATGTCATCATCATCACTACACTTTTAAGTATGAGAGACTTTTCTAAGTAAAATTGGTCCCTTCAAAACCATGGAGCCAAAGATAACTCTAATCATTACAAGCCGAAACAGAACAAAGGAGAGACTGAAACTCTACAGCAAGTGAAGTGAACCCACTCCAAGAACTATCTCAGCAATTAACTCTTTTGAGATAGTTTGTCACAAGTTTAGGGTTTTGCAGCTGGACTCGAGGTCTCGAGCCATTTACCAATCAGCATTACTAAAAAAGATGTCAAAGTGCTGTGTCTCTGACTCTCTCTTGCTATATATTGTATTTACGTAAATGAATCTAAGATACATGAATGATGAATCCCATTTTCATGGTTGGTTCATGGAACGTGGGAATTACTATTGTATTTGAAATTTAATCCCATCGTATTTTGTGCTATATATTACACAAGGTGGGAAACTATTGCAATTTAATCCTGTAATAAAAACGGACAAAACGATGTCGTATAGGTGTTTAGGTGGGTTTGGTTGTAATGGTCTTATCAGTGGCCCACACTAGAACAACAACTCTGGGTCTATGAACCCTCTGCCTTCGGAAGAGAGTTTCAAAATCTAACGAACCAACTGCTTTGGACCCGAGCCTCCGGTACCCGAACCTCGGTTTTGCTCCTCCTTCGTTCGCCGTTGAATTTTTTTCCGCACTGCTCTCTCTCTCTCTATCTCGATCATTTTATCTCTCTCTCTCTCTCTCTCTCTGTCTCTTCCCCTGATTTCGTTAATTCTTGAATTCGAAAACCCTAAACTTTTTTTTTCTTAAGAGAAATTGAGGAAGGTTAAAAGAAAAAAGGAAAGCTTTTCTTTTTTTCAGGTTCCCATTTGTTGTGTAAGGCTAAACGTGACACAAGCCAGTGTGTAAGTTCACATCTCTCTGTCTCTTGTTTTTTCCTTCCATTGTCGAAACCCTAACTTTTGTAGATATTTGTTAAAAGGAAATGATTTTTTTTTCCACCCAAATTCTTGGGAAGTATCAGTAGGAAGTGTCTTGTTTGAGTTGAATCCTCGGTTGTTGTAATAATGTTCATGTTAACCTGAGCTTCGATTTTGGGGTGAGATTGGTTTCTGGCAATTTTGATCTCAAGTGGGTTCTCGGGATTTCCATGAAATTTCTGTAAATTTGCTAAATTAGCTCACTTTTTGTCAGCTGCCATAGAGGGTTTGTAGCGGTGAAATGGGATTTTTTCAGCTAATTTTTGTTTTTTATTTTGTGTGACGTTTACTGCAATTGAACTCCTTAGTTTACTGAAATTTCCTGCATTGAGTGTGTTTTAGTTTCAGACGCTGAGTTGAGCTTAGGCTTTGGAACCTTAGACCCAGTGTACGGTTTTATATTTAAGGAAAATGTTCTGATTCAGCTTTTCTCATAACCTTGAGGGCGTTGCATCGATTCTAGAGTTTAAAATCTTGTCCGATCGTTTTCATTTCATGTGGTTCTGTTTCCTATTTGCATAAATAACATTTCTTTTAGCTTTCTTCTGAACCAATTCTATCGTAATGTTATTGTTTCACATTTTGGGTTCAATTTTAAATTCTGCAGTGTCTGTTTTGTTTGTTTAACAGGAAAATCTATGAGTGCTCAGAGCATGTCTGTTGGAGGTAGCTCATGAATCTCCGGAAAAAGGTGTTGACATATTCTGTTGTTTACATATTCGAATTTCTTATCAAAGGAGGCACAACATTGAACTCATTTCTGTTTTCCTTTCCAATCCAGACATATATAACTATTATTTATAGGAGCTGAATCTATGCCTGGAAACGAATTTGGGGAGAAGATCCACAATTTCTTTGGACAGGAAGGCCTATCCCAAGACCAGCGCCAGCCTCAGGTTGTTGACGGAAGCTGGTCCGGTTTTAGTAATGGTTTAGTCAGCAACCAGAGGCAGATAGACCCATCCCTTATTGCCAATCTGAAGAGTTATAACACGCAACATTCTGGTATGGATTTTTTTTCCTTATGACAAGGAATTCCACAACTTCTACTCATTCATAACTACATATGTTGTTAGCTTTTAAACATCGCTTTCTTTCTTACTCCAGTTGATCCTCAGAGAAGTCAACCAAATTCACAGCATGGTTTGAATTTTACTCAGCAACCTGTAAGGTCCGAGATCTCTAGAAGTTTGTTGCAAGAACACCAACAACTCGCAAATGGTTACATGCATGGGAATCTTGGGTTGCCGACAATGCCAAATGGGGCACATTTTTTGGGAATGGATGTAGAATCTAGTAGGGATAGGTTATCAGCGAGGGGCTTTACCCCAGAACTCCGTAAAAGTCCTATGAGGTTTGAGATGGAAGAATCTCCGGTTAATTATGAGTTCTTTGGTGGTCAACAGCAATTAAGCACACAGCTCCCTGGCATGCTCCATCCCTTGCCAAGGCAGCAGATGACATTCAATGATATGCAACTACTAAAGCAGCAAGTTATGGCTAAGCAAATGCATGAATATCAAATACAACAACATCTTCAAAAGCAACAGCTAGAGGCCGGGCAGCTCAATTCTCTGAATTTAAATGCTGTCAACAGAAGTCGCTCAAGTGATAATCAATCTCATCCGTTGATTAATGGCATTCCTCTTCAGGATGCGTCTAGTAATTGTTGGCAGCCTGGTACTATGACAGGAAATACAAACTGGATGCATCGCGGCATCTCGCCAGCTGTTCAAGGTTCATCCAGTACGGTCATGATTAACCATGAGCACGGCCAGGCGCCACAATTTGAACCTTCCTTGTACGGTATGCCCGTTACTGGGACAAATGCACCTCAGAATGCCCTTTCTTCCGTTCAGATGAACAAGTTAGCTGCGCAGCATGGTTCTGCAAACAGGAGTTCCTCTCTCACAAATCAGCCAACTTCATTTCTGAATCAAGGTGATGTACGGGACAGTCATATGCTCCCTAAATCCACATACCAGGATAGAGTATTATTCTCCCATACATCAGTTCCAGATTCAAATAATAGGTCCGATTTCGAAAATTTCCAGCAAGATGATTCCCGCGAGAGGAGTATTTCAGTGCAGGAGAAAATTGGTCAGATGGAGGGTTCTGAAACATTAGAAAATTCATCTATGAAAGTGCCTGAAAATAATGCATTGCAGAAGTCTTCAACATTAGATCCCACTGAAGAAAAGTTTCTGTTTGGTTCGGATGACAATTTGTGGGAGGCATTTGGAAACAGCACTGATATGAGCTTGACAGGAAATCTTATCTCCAGTAGTTCTGACCTTTTTGACGCATGCCCGTCCTTGCAAAGTGGGAGTTGGAGTGCTCTTATGCAATCTGCTGTAGCAGAAACATCCAGTGATGACGCAGGAGTACATGGATGGACTAACAACAATACTGGCACACATACGAATTCTCATACTGGCAGTAGAGCCCAGGATTTGCCTGCAAAGGCTTCAAACGTACCAAGTAAGAGACTCCAGAGTGATTCCACTCGGGCAGCTGTTGAACATTTGCCTGGGAAGGGAAATAAATTTTCAGATCATGGCCTATTGGAGAAGCCAATGGCTCAACTTAGTCACATGACTGGAAATATATTTAATTCTTCTAGTTCTGGTACTGATGAACAGAATAATCCGTGTTCTATTCAAAATAATGAGAACATTGAAGATAGATTTGGTATCTGGAAGGCTACGTCTAATCAAAATATAGCTGCTCAGGTTGAACTTAAGTATCACTCCACACAAAATCCACAACCGCAAAGGGATAGCTACGGACTCAGCATTGCCGGGGCAGGAAACAGTTCTAATGCTTTGAGGGATGTTCAGGGAAATATCCCTCAACTGAAATCTGGAGACGGCAGTCAGATTCTTGAGCCATATACGAGTAATAATAGTGGGTCAAATGAAACGGTGAATGCCCGTGATTTTTCTCTGTTGCCTAGTGGAAGAGACGCACAATCTGGCCACGTTGGTAGTAGGCCTTCAATAAGTCACAAATTTCAGTTTCATCCCATGGGTAATATTGATGTCACCAATGAGTCTTGTCATGAAAAGATTTCTCATCTGTCACCCACATTGGAGCAGGGTTCTGTAGGAAACCAAGGGTATTTTGGGCAGTCCAAGTCTCTTGGTCAGCCGGCTATGAACATGCGAATAGACGGGGTAAATTTTATCAGTTGGTTTTAATCATGCTATGTTTTAGAAATTTGAATTTTTTCTGAACATTCTTTTGGTTTTTTTTTATGGTAGGGACATGTTTCACAAAACGAGTTGAATTGCACAAATGAGGCTTTTAATGGCATGGGATCAGATAATTCACCTAGTACATCTGCTTCAGCCGACAGAAGTGTTGATAGGTATAATCAAGTGAAGAGTACTTCGTCAAGGTACTTGTTCTTTTGGTTGAAAAAGTTTAAATTAAAATTATGTTTGCTTACACTATTCTCTTTTTGAACGCATTTTTGAAGTTATATAGCTAGTATGACTTCATTTTTTAGATGGTTTGTCAAGTAACTGACAGAGTTACCTAACTATGTCACCTTAAACTCTCATATGCTCGTTACTTTTCATCTAGGTGTGATCTCTGACACTGGTCATTAAGTAGCTCTTATTCCCTAATTGGTTGCAATCCGTGCTTTGCAATTGCCTTTCTTAACTTTTTTTCCTGTGCAGGCAGACTATGCTTGAGCTTCTTCACAAGGTGGACCAGTCACCAGAGAATTCATCGGAAACAAATGTTATTGGTATTTCAGAAGCAAATACCTCTGCAGACTATAGTGGTCAGTTCCGGCATAATCAGTCTTCTGCTTCTCAGGGGTTTAATCTACAGCTGGCACCTCCATCTCAATTAGCTCCCTCACCTGATAACATACAGTTTTCTCGGAATTCTTTCCAGCCATTGAATTCGTTACATAATGGCCCTGAAAAAGGAGGAACAAGTCAATCACGGTTTGCTCCATGGGGGTCTAATCAATCTTTTCCTCAGCAATCCACTCATCAGGGACCATTTCCTGGAATCCTAGGAGGATCCAACATAACCTCTGGTTTCCCTTATTCCAGAGGGTACAACCAAAATCAACAGATGCCTGTTGCTACTCGACAATCAGCTGCTAATCAAATAGTCAAATCATCATCTGAGTTTTCTACCCCTCAAGTTAAAGAAAGAGATGAGAGTAGTGACTTTGATCAACGTGGACATTCAGCACAAATACCTTCCCTGATGAATCCTACAACCCACAACATAAAAGGAGGTTTAGCCGAAGGATTTCCTATGCTGTCTGCTTCTCAGCCTGTGGTTGTATCCAGTTCGCCTCAACAAAGTTACTTTTCTGGTATTATGTCTAACTCACCAGCTGGTATTTCAGCTCTGCAACATCGGTTTTGGAACAAGCCATCTAAGCCTCAGTCAGATATTTTACGGCCACATCCATTGCCCAGCAACAACATTGCAGTTACCTTCTCAAGGCAGGAGAAGACTAATCAATTATCTTCCCAAAATGGAGGAGACTTGCCTTTAAGTGGGAGAGACATGGTGAATATGCATGAGTTACAGAGTGAAGATACGGGTGCAAAACAAACATCTGATGTTGGTCCGATGTTCTCCAGTATAGTGCAGGCCAATCATCAATCCTTTGACCACTCTCTTCCTTCAAACAACCTTCCAAAGGTAAGCTTATGTCACGATGAACAAATGGGTGGAAGTGGGGAGGGCGATGCACCCAAGATGACTATGAAGAGAGTTGAGAATAGTGCTGTTGATTCTCAAAAGGTAGCTCCCAAAGGGGAACAACAATCACCTTCAAGGTCTGATGGTTTAGTTAGAGATGGGTATAATCACATAACGAACCACATGCCCCATCTTGACCAAACTCTTTCTCAGAATTCCTCCACTAAGAACTATGCAGCCTCGGCTGGAGCAGATCATCCACAAATCAGTCCTCAGATGGCTCCATCCTGGTATAGTCAATATGGTACTTTCAAGAATGGACTGGTGCAACCCGTGAATGATAAAGGGAGATTAAATCCCTTAAAGATCGGAGAACAATTTTCTAATGTTGGGAGCTTGGTTGATGGTACACATTCTATTCAATCATCAAAGCAATTTAATATGCAGCAAATGTCAGGCTCCGCACCAGGAGTAAAGGTTCCCTCATCTGCTGAATCATTGCTTCATGATGCTACTGACATGCATTTAAATGTTGATAAACCAAAGAAGCGCAAAGCTGCCACATCAGAACTTTTATCCTGGAATAAAGTAGTTATGCAGGATCCTCAGAGGCTTAAGACGCTCAGGTGAGTGGCTTAATGAGCACTGATATTCCTAGTTCTTTTTCATACCTATTGCCGTATTTAACTTTATATGTATATTCTTTACAGTGAGAACGAGATTAACTGGGCCAGAGCAACTTATCGATTGGCTGAAAAAGTGAGTTTCCTCATTACATGTTTTACGCTGCTCTTTGTACAAAGTTGTTGAATAGTTGCTTATGTTCTCCCAGGTGGAATTTGAGACTTTACTTGAGGATAGCTCACCAATCAGATCAAAGAGAAGACTTATATATTCAACACAACTCATGCAACAACTATTTAGCCCGCCTCCAGCTAGGGTGATATCTTTGGTTGCTAGCTCAGATTATGAGTTTGTTGCATACACTGCTGCAAGAGCTGCGTTGGGAGATGCATGTAGCTCCAGTAGTACTAACACGAGTGAGCGCTTTTCGCCTCCGAACGATTCAAACCTGTAAGGATATTTTCTTTTTGACCTTGAAATGCTGGAGATTTTCCAAAGCTTGATGCGGAGTATTGAAATGAACCAATCCACTCTTATGTAGGTTTTCTGAGAGAAAAACTGAAAAAATCAGTGACCAGTACATCTCCAAAGCAGCTGAAGATTTCATTAGTAGAACGCGGAAACTAGAGACTGGGTTTGCAGGGTAAAAACCATAGATCTCTCTTGTAAATTAATTCCAGTTTGAACTGAGTACTCAATTTGGCTTGCTTGATCTCATGGAGATTTGGTCTTCTTGCAGGCTAGAAAATGGTACTACAATTCCAGACTTGAGAGTTGAAGTCCAGGACCTAGAGAGGTTTGCAGTGATCAATCGTTTTGCGAAGTTTCACCCACCAGCCTCATCTGTTGACCGGACCATGAATTCGCTTAGGTTACACCCTCAAAGATATGTTACCATAGCTCCAATGCCTCAGAATATTCCAGACAGGGTACAATGTCTATCTCTCTAACTATTGATGGATCCATAAATTTACTTTTTGGCCAATCTTCTCTTTTCATTGCTGTCATATATCTCTCGTCGCAAAATCTTTCTATTTTTTGGGTGGGTACGAGTAAGTTGGTCAGAATCCCGAGAACAGTGAAGGCCTCCATTGCTAAAACCTCAGAGATTTTCTACGAAATATGTAGCATTACTGTATGCATAATCACAAATATTGTAAGTCAAATCCCTTTCTATACTTTAGTAAAGAAACATCGCTCAGTAAAGTACCCGGACTAGGTAATAACACATATGGTTTCCAGTAAACACAATATAGCAAAATTGTTGAAAGTTTGACACAGCTAAGATTCTAAAGACCTCTCTCTTAAGTCATTGAGTACTTTGTCAAATCATTTATGCTTTAAGTCACTGAAACTTAACTAGAAGCTGGAACAGCGTTCGAGGTTTAGAAGGCAATTCTAATTTCTTCCCCTACCAAATCAAATATCCCATCCACCCTGTAACAAATACGCAACAATGGTTCATAAGAAATTAGTATGTGCTCAGAAGAGTAGAATCCGGGAATGACAATGGAGAAGCTGTTAATATATGACCTATGAGTCTCAATGTTTACCTCTGCAAGCCAAGTTGTCAAGTAAATCTGTAGGGTGAGAAGAAGTATTAAAAATTTACGATATGATGAAAGCAGAAAGCATTTTCTTGAGTCAAATCAAATCTCACACACCTGCAAAATTTCTGCAGTTGGCTGGTTGGTATGTGATAAAGAAGGAATACGAATATTATTTTCTTTTACTCTGGGGAGAACTGGTTCAGATACTTCCATGGAATATAAAGAACATTTGGTGAGATGATCAACTTCTCCATGGTAAAGCTCATCTGACCAACGGTTGTTGCCGGGTTGGGGAAACTTGGGAGCTTAAAGAGATCAGTTCCATTATGAGCAATCTCTGTTAATATGCAGAAACATATCAGAAGCTAAACTAGAGCCTAAGATATATATATATACGGAAAGAGTTAGGAAGATTATACCTTTAGCAATACTTCGCGTTTAAACATCTCCACAAGCTCCTCAGACGTCTTCTCTGTGTTCATATCAACATTGCAAGTACCAAAACTATCGTGTCTGGATCTTACCAAATGTAAAGATATTCCAAAAATTAAACACAGGAACGCCACCACAATCTCCAGCATCATCATTTGGTAAAATTTCGTCAAATCTTCTCCTGATCTTTGCTCTGTTAAGCTCGGTCATAGTTTTCTCCGAATCTTCTCTTGAGGCTATTTATCCACTCATCCTTTATGTTCTTTTCTTGTCTTTCAACGTAAGACAATATCGTCTGTCTTAGTTCTTTTGTCTATCTATCCCAATTTGTGTCCCAACCTGACTCTAGTCTTAAAGAAACCATTACAAAGAAGAAGAAAGCTTAAATACTAGACAATAAAGAGGTAATTGGGCTTAAACACTAAGCAAAGTCCAAGCCCAAGAAGGCCCACTCCTTTTCATATTGGTTTGTATCATGCTCCTCCTTCGCTCGCCGTTGAATTTTTTTTTCCGCACTGCTCTCTCTCTCTCTCTATCTCGATCACTTTATCTCTCTCTCTCTCTCTCTCTCTCTCTCTCTCCCTAACTCTCTCTCTCTCTCTGTCTCTTCCCCTGATTTCGTTAATTCTTGAATTCGAAAACCCTAAACTTTTTTTTTCTTAAGAGAAATTGAGGAAGGTTAAAAGAAAAAGGAAAGCTTTTCTTTTTTTCAGGTTCCCATTTGTTGTGTAAGGCTAAACGTGACACAAGCCAGTGTGTAAGTTCACATCTCTCTGTCTCTTGTTTTTTCCTTCCATTGTCAAAACCCTAACTTTTGTAGATATTTGTTAAAAGGAAATGATTTTTTTTTCCACCCAATTCTTGTGGAGTATCAGTAGGAAGTGTCTTGTTTGAGTTAAATCCTCGGTTGTTGTAATAATGTTCATGTTAACCTGAGCTTCGATTTTGGGGTGAGATTGGTTTCTGGCAATTTTGATCTCAAGTGGGTTCTCGGGATTTCCATGAAATTTCTGTAAATTTGCTAAATTAGCTCACTTTTTGTCAGCTGCCATAGAGGGTTTGTAGCGGTGAAATGGGAATTTTTCAGCTTATTTTTTTTTTTCTTTTGTGTGACATTTACTGCAATTGAACTCCTTAGTTTACTGGATTTCCTGCAATTTAGTGTGTTTTAGTTTCAGACGCTGAGTTGAGCTTAGGCTTTGGAACCTTAGACCCAGTGTACGGTTTTATATTTAAGGAAAATGTTCTGATTCAGCTTTTCTCATAACCTTGAGGGCGTTGCATCGATTCTAGAGTTTAAAATCTTGTCCGATCGTTTTCATTTCATGTGGTTCTGTTTCCTATTTGCATAAATAACATTTCTTTTAGCTTTCTTCTGAACCAATTCTATCGTAATGTTATTGTTTCACATTTTGGGTTCAATTTTAAATTCTGCAGTGTCTGTTTTGTTTGTTTAACAGGAAAATCTATGAGTGCTCAGAGCATGTCTGTTGGAGGTAGCTCATGAATCTCCGGAAAAAGGTGTTGACATATTCTGTTGTTTACATATTCGAATTTCTTATCAAAGGAGGCACAACATTGAACTCATTTCT